>NC_034413.1:50729350-50932473 GCF_002078875.1 Numida meleagris
CGGCAGAAGTTACGCCGGGCGGAGAGCGGGGTCGCGGTGCTCGGAGCCGCGGGCTGGGTGCGCGGGCAGGGCGGCGGGGCTGGGCTGGGCTCGGCTCGGGGTGCTCGAGGCGCGGCGGAGGGAAAACGGGTGAGCCGTGGTTTGGCCGCTGAGCGTAGGGCTTCTTTAATTAAGGTTATTAAGCGTGGTCGTCATTTCGCAGTTAAAACGCTACCCATACGCGCGTACCGAGCGCTGCTGGAAGCAACGCCGCGAGGAAGCGGCGGCTGCACCGCAGGGCGGTACGGGCGCGCCGCGCTGTGCCGGGAGCGGCCCCGGCAGATGCTGCGTCGAGCATCGCTTCTGAGGGAGCGAACGAGCCGCTCGCGTTCATCCCGCGCTGCTCGGGCTGGTGCAGCTCCGTACAAGAGCGAGCGTGGTTCCGTCCCTTTTCTGTGAGAGCTGGCGCTTGCTATGTTGTTCCGGCGCGCCAGCCCCGTCCGACAACAAGTTCAGCACGTGTTGCAGAATAGTTCCCGGCCCGTCCCATCTCGGTGCCGCGGGGTTTGGCTGCAGCGCTGCGCGGGTCCCCGCGCTCCCCGCCGGGCTGCGGATGGCGGCCGTGTCGGGCGGGGCTGGCCCCGGGGGCGCCCAGCTCAGCGCCTGGTGAGAGCACGAGCGTCTGCCGTGGTGAGTAGCTGATGGAGCCTTGCAGTCTGTGGCTACAAAGTTAGGAGCGTTTTAACTTCAGCTTTTAAACAAGGTAACACTGTTCTTAGCGGGAGGCTTGGACTGGGTGGCCTGTAAGGGTCCCTCCCAGCTCAAGCCATTCTGTGAGGATTCTAAGGCATTTCTAAGCCAAGCACCTGTTTTGTAGACTCACCGGGTTATTTCTTTTTAACTTCTATGCATTTTATCTACTTAATGACATTCTTCTATTTATAAATTTGCATTAGAAAGTAAACTGAATCAGGTGTTTCCGCGTGCCCTCACATCTGCTGTTAGAATGAATGACATTGATGCATGTTGAAACTCATGAGCAAACAGAAGATGGAGTGGGGTGTCTCGCTGTGCCGAGGTCTTCAATAAAATCTTGCCAAGGGTAAAAAATAAATAATAATTTTAAGATTGCACCCTTTTAAGGAACCACAAAGGGTCAATAAAATGATGCAGATTAATATACACTAATAAATCAATGTGAAACCCTTTGTAAGTGTAAAAGCAGAGGAGTACATCTTAAACAATGAGCAGAAGAGCACGAAGGGGAGTTGGGTTAATGCAGGAAGTGTGCCCTATATATGCAGATGAAGTTGTGATTCACTTACAGCTGAGTTATCACAGCTTCGCATGTTGCTGTGTCCTCTGAGCTGCTGCAGCTTGCCACGCGCTGTCTCTTAACATACAACAACAACGACAACAGACTCAAAGGTGTTTGCTTTAAAGTGAAAGAACAACTGTCAGCTTTTATTTTGGCTGTAGCTGTCTGTGGATGGACATGTTTCTCGTTACCACACTGCCACTGGCCTATAGTAACGCAGTGCAAAAACACACCACACAAGAATATATATATATATATTTTACCAATTGCAATGTAATCCCCTCCCAAATTAAAATCAGCGAATCTGGGAAAAGACAGAAAAAAATGTACCTAAATGAATATGTGTATTCGTGGGCTTAAACAACTATAATTGTGCTTTTTCAAATTCATGCCCGTGTTATGCCAATGAAAGTGCCCTGAGTGAAGCCCTCCCTCAGGACCTGTTTGCTGTGGTTCTGCACCTTCGCTTAAATTCTAGGCTCAATACTGCATGCTTTTTCTAACCTATAATGGTATGTCTGAACCAAATTTCACACATTCTAGGGCTGCTTCTAATAGGATGTGCCACAAAGAGTATAAAACTTGAGATAAATTACCGTGTCAGCTTGGGAGGAAAATTCACCAAGTTTGGTGCGTTCCCTTCAATTAATGTGTGTATGTGTCAGAACAGCAAGAGCGAGGAGAGGGATGGGAAATGTCACAACATGCCTTTGTCATTCTCTTGATGTTGATTTATGGCTACTTCAGTGCATAGGCAAAAGGCTGTTCTAAAAGGGGATGGGACTAGAGAGCAGGATGACATCATAGGTTCCAGCTCGAGACGGACCCGTGGTTATCAGGCAGTTGGAAGGGTGGGTATGCTGTGCTTTATCTCCTTGGCAGAGTGGCTAAGAGTTCTCTGTTCCCGCTGGAGATGATTGCCCTTTGCTGCAGAATGCCAAGCGGCGCTGCGTAGCCACTGGAACGCTAGCTGTAGGTGGGGCCTTCAGGGTGGCACTTGGAGGCTCTCGGAAGGCAGGCTGTGCATTCAGTCACCACAGCCTTGTCAGCAGCCTTTTTTTCCTCTTTGCAGCCATTTCTTCTTGCCTGCTGTGGCAGCTGAATGGAGTTTAAGCTGCGTCCATCCCTGCCATTTCAGCACAAAGCCCATGGCTTTGTGCACGAAGGTGTGCAGAGGCTTAGCTGGGAAGCAACTGAAGGGACCTGCAGGTTGTGCTCTGCTGTGTGTCCGTGGATCCTCTTGGAGAGAGGAAGAGCACACAGATATATTTCTGTGGCTGGGTTTCCTGAGGCCCATTTGGTAACAGCTGGAGCTGTGGGATGCTGCAGAGGCAAAGCTGAGGTGTGTACTGTCACTCCGCTTGGATGGCTGAAGTATGGGAAAGATAACAAACAGTGTAGAGGAAAAAAGGGAAATGTGAAGTTGTGCTATTGCTACAGCTGTGTGCTGAGAGTGTTTTTGCCTCTGGGTGTCCTGAGAAGGGTTTAAAGCAAGCCAACGTTGTTTGGAAGAATTTCTTGTTCTGCATTAGTGCTTATCTGTTCACTTTCTGTTTGTTTGGTAATAAACTGCCTTGTGTGAACTAAGGAACACATCTCAAGATGGCCATGGCTCTTCCTGACTTTATTTATCATTAGTTATTCATGCCACTGCCTTCTAGTTCAGAGCACACGAGTGGATGAGAACTCCTCTCCTAAACACTGATGGTAAGAAATGAGATGTGAGACTGCATAGAAGTAACCTCCTATGAATCTATCTCTTTCTGTGAGTATGATGCAAGCCTTTGGAAATAGGTTGTTCCATAGCTGAGGTGCTCACGAGCAAAAGACTATTTTCAGTTCTGTGCATTTGTGATTACCGCTCTCTGTGCAAACCGTGCTGTCTCGCTGCTGCCCAGAAAGGTGGGCTGTGCTGCTCCTGGCAAAGCGCATTTTTTCTGTTGCCACAGTCTTGAGTAAAGGTACTGTGTGGAAGTGAAATCAATTCATTGTTCTCTAAATAAGTGTTTTGCCTGCATGGGGAAGACTTTTAATTCTGCTGTTTGGTTGGCTTCGTCAGAGGAACGTGGAAAGCCAAAGTTCCTCTAAAGATGGCTTACCTACAGGCAATGCTTGTGGATTCAGCGCGGGGTGGGAAGTGCTCAGAAATGAATGTGATTATCTCTTGCTGCCTGAGCAGAGCCACTAAGAATGGGGTAAATAGATGGTGCACAACTCAAATTGTTCTCCTCTGTGTCACCCTGAACTGCTCTTAAAACTTGTGGTGAGCTCTCATGGCAAACTTTTACCAACAGCAATGTAAATAAAGAAACAGTTTCTACCAGAAGCGTTCTTTGCAGTCTGTTCCTGCATGGAAAGAGCTGGTGGAAGTTTTCTCATGGAATCAGGGATTATAAGTGGGGTGAGGCGAACAGTAGACTCAGACCAGACCAACTAATTTTAAGAGAGATTTAAGCAAGTCAACATCTAGTCATGAGAGGAACTTGAAATTATTCAATTACACAAAACCGTAGATAAGAGCGGTGGTTTTTTGTCTTTTTTGCTTGTTTTGTTTTTAAGCAAGATTTAGAAGTGAAGGTGATTTGTTAGGCGTGGATGGAAGCAATGTTAGAGGATAACTTGACTGATCTTCCAAATCCCGTTCACGTAGCTGGGAAGGAGAGTGTCCAAGTGCTGAGAATCATAAGATTATTTTCTCCTAGGTGCTGTGCTAATCCTACCTAATGTGTAAGACCTAGTGAGGCAAATAAGGACAGCAACCTTGAAAAGCTTTTGCTGGCAATGCAGTCTCAAGGAAAAATGGAAACAAAAACCTACTTAGGAGCGGGGAAAAGAAGATGGATCTATTAACTGGCAAATGGGTATCTATTGATCAAAGTCTTAGAGAAGTGACACTAATGCTTATAAATGAGGTAGAAAAATTTCACTCATATCTTCCCAGCTTAGTGCTTGGAATTGTGCTTCAGACAGCGGCTAGTATAAAACTGTGTTTTCTATAACTGTGAATACTGTAGGAAATATCATGAAGATGACTGCTGAAGCTGTAAAGGTCAGGTGCACATGTAATTAATATAGGGTTTTGGAATGTTCTCAAAGAGATAGAGATTGACGTAGAAAATGTTACTGCTGTGCCATGTGCTCTCCAGGAATATATCTGTTGTTCTTAGAATATATCAAAGCACCTGCCCAGGAACCACAGGGTAGAATTAGGTCAGGAATTGTGTCTAATAATCACCTTGCCTTCTTTCAAGTAAACCAAAGTAACTGAGGAAGAGAGGACAGAGTATACAGATAGATAAAATGGAGCATGGAAAGATTTTAATTCCTGCCAGCTATGGCACACGCCCTCTGAATTCATCCCCTCCTGACAATTCCCTGCAGTCAGTTTTTTATCCCATAGAAATCCTCCTGCAATGCAGTCAGCTCAGGCACACCACAGAAGTGCACCGTTTTCCTCCTTGCCTTCAGATGAGCTGCTCATACGTGGAGGCAATCTGCCCAGCATGGAATCTCACCAGGTGCTGTCAAGGTGGACTGTCCTCTGAGCCATCAGATCAAGGAGGAGTTTCCACGTTCTGCTGATGCAGACTCCAGATCAACCAAGGACTCACGTTTCTATAGGGTTTCTTTTATTTGATTTGGACTCAGCTGATTATTTCTGCCTTGTTGGTTTTGGGGACTTTGTTTTCTCTCCACCTCTCTCCAAGAGCTCTTAACTGCTTTTTTTAGGTGTACTGAAAGATTTCTATGTGATAGAAAGAATGTCTCAGTATCCAGAAGTTCTTTACATATAGAGTACTATACTTAAATACCGTTTTAATCAGTAAGCTCAGAGCATAAGCCTAGTGCAAACCCTTTGGAAGACCTTGTTACTTGTGCCAGATAAAAGCACATGTATCAGAATCCTTCAGGAGCACAGGTAATTTCTCTGTAAGGACCATCCCTGTCAGGTGGTTTTCTTTTCTTCTGGAACTCGAGGCTTAGTGCGCACATCTCGAGCTATTTAGCTGCTCCACCTCGTGGACAGATCGTACAGCTCCACGGAGCAGGTTTCAGATAAAGCAGAACAAGACAAACCCAAGAGCTGCCCAAAGAGCTTTCCAAGCATTTAAACAATGTAATCGTAAACTGGCATAAAGGCTCCCGGCCAAGAGTTTTGCAGACACTCAGGGTCTGTAATTTCAGTGGGATGGATTGTATCTGTCTTGCACATCTTCATAAATGATAGCAGAAAATTAAAAGCCTTCTAGATTTTGCCTTTCCAGATCTGTCTTGAAACAAAGAAACGTGTAATTTAAAGTCACTGAAATATTTGGTCTGCTAAAGCTAAGTGCTAGTCCCTGGGAGGAGGGCTGATTGCCTCCAGCTGGGCAGCCTGCAGTGTGATGTGCCACGACTACTGCCGGTATGGAAGAGCTGATTGGCATTTGACATTTCCAGCATTCAAAGTAGTTGTTCATCCTATATCCGAATGAAAAAAAAGAAGGACATTTCTGAAGTCATTTCAGAATTTCTGGAAAATGTGCTCACCAAATCCTGTTTATTCCTGGGACTGCTTAGGGGGAATTCCCACTCCAAAAGTAAAGGTGCAACACTGTTTCCTACGTGCAGGAGTTGTTTGGTTTCGTACTGCATGGTTCTGTGCTACGGTGGCCTGCAGAGCCACAACTGCAACCATTTAGATCATGTAGCAAATACAATAGGGCACCAGGTAGCAAAGTCTTGAGGGCTGCTGCAGCAGTGGAAAAAGAGTTACCAAATTATTCTGTCTGCAGAGTAGGTGGGGGACTGTGAAATATGGAGTAAGAGTACGGGTAGGAAAAGCAAACCCATTGTTAGTGCAGTACTTAATATTTTTCTGGATCTCACGTGGCATGGTACGACTCAGTCTCCTCAATGCTGAATTAGTATCTGATAAGTATACAAGCCAGAGCAGACTATAAAAGTTGCTGATAATTATTTGGTAGGGGCAGTCTTCCATGCTTATTCATCTGTGCTTTATGGCTTCCATATGAACCTGGGCACAATGCTTCAGTGCAGAGTTGGATCGTTTTTCACTGGAAAAGAAAACAAAAAAACCAAAAGGATGTAGCTCTTCCTCACCTTTGCCTCTGGCTGAATGTACACGCAACAAAGGAAGCACACTTTTGACACAGCGATTAATTTTACTGATTTCCTTTTCAGGATTTCTGAAGAGTATTTTTATAAATGAAGGCGTTGAAACAATCTTCAGTGTTTCAACAGGAGCAGAGAGATACTTCAAAATGTAGCGACGAAATGAAATGATTGTTCTTTCTGTTGAGATGGTATTTGGGAACTTTGTGCTGGATGATATTTCAATGCCAAAAGACTCCCCCACACACCCCAGGCCAGCTCTGACCCCGCACCAGCCCAGGATGGTGGTCCTGCCCCAGCTTTGCTCCTTGCAGGCTCAGCCTTGGCAGCAGGTGACTTGCAGCCCCAGTGTTCCAGCCTTGCCGGGGCAGGATCAGAGGACGTGGTGCTGCTGGAGATGGCACGGGTGCATGTGTCTGAGGTAATGGGTGACGGGCTGCTCTAATTTAGAGCTTGTGGCTCTCTGTGTCTCAGAGCTCTGTTAGCATCTGCCCTGTTTCTGTGAAGAAATCCTGTAGATCACTATCTGTGGCAATTGCGTGCAGCATTCTGTCCCCATCAAGCCACATATGGCTTTCCACGTGTTTGTTTTTGTATTTTCCCATGCTGCAAACTGCCACAATGGAACTCTTTTTATAAAGTCAAAGTAGAGCTAAATACACCAGAACAGGTTACGCAGAGAGGCAGTGCTGCCTAGGGTGTTGTTGGTTTGGCAGGACTTGGGAATAGGGATACCAGTTTTTCATTGATAGGATGACTTTGTCATTGCCAGCAGCTGTTCTTATTTTCTGTTTAGACATCATGTTCCATTGGACAAAGTCTGCTCTTTGCTTGTGGATAGTGCCATTTGCTTTCAGTTGCAGTAAGGATGGGTCAATATCCCAGAAAACAGTTCAAAACAGAGGTAAGAAAGCCATCCAAATTAAGTGCTTGGAGAAGGAAAAAAAAAAAAGGGTTATCCAGGAAAAGACTTGGGGGCTACCTTCGAGCACTGATCATAAGGAGCTTTGCAGACAGCTCTCCAGTTCCCCATGGGCAGTGACTGAGCTCTGCACCAAGCTCCTTGTTCCCGCCCGCGGAGCTCAGCCTTCATCCTCAGAAGTGCAGCGAGAGCTGAGGACAAGTGGAAGGCACCACTAATGCCTCACGGTGCTTCCAGAGCCTCAGGAGAATCTACAGAGAAGGAGAAGATTTATGGAAAAGTTGTATTTAGTGCTATAAACAGAGAGAGGCTGATGGATAAATATTTTTTGCCATAGTTGTTTGACTACAGTTATATTGGTGAGCCATGAAATTGCCAAAAAGGAAGGTGAGGTTTTCATCTGCTCTACATGGAACATCCTATTTTGCATCACTGGAGGCCTCTTGAAGGTTTTGTATGAAAATAGAAAGAGGTGAGAAATGATACTTCCAGCTTTTGGATTGGGTGAAAGCTCACAGCATCTGGGGAATGACATTTGGAGAAAAAACCTAATTCCAGCTCAGGAAAAGGCATTCCACCACATTGTGTCCATTTCCCTTTCTCTGACCCTGCCAATAATGCATTTTAGGAGTTTCCTTCATAATACCAGAAAGTGATCCTGGTTCCAGGCAAGAGGACTTGGTAGTCTGTCCTCCTCCTTCCAGCCATGAGCGTTGATGTGTTGCATCTGTTCTGGAAATAAGAATGCAAACACAAGCCATATTTTTGCATGAACAATGGCTTGTGTTATTGACAACTGTTTTAGAAAATGAAAAATCTGTTTGTAATAAGAATCGTACTAGGTTTGTTATAACTCTGATGGTCTAAGAATGTAAACAGGTCAAGTTTGGGAAAAGAGAGGCGACAGCATCTCTTACACCATGTTACAGAGAGACATGCTTTGTAGCACGAGTCTATCCTCAGACTGTTTATAACAGCAGTCAGAAATCAGATCTGTTCTTAATTTTCTCTCGGGTGATTCTGGTTTTGCCTGGGCTGCTAATGGGTGGTTTTGTTTTGTTTGTGTTTTTCCACAGGAGGCTAATGAATTCACAGCAGCTAGCTTGGTCTGAAATGGAAGGGAGGACAAGTTCTCAGCAGATTTTTACCAGTGCATAGGGAGGCAGGGTCAGCGTTGTGCTCTTTTGTTGTGGTTCAGCTTTTAGTAAAACCACAATGCTGTATTTAAAAATGTATTTTAGAGCAGGAAAGTGAGTGTATGTTCATTATTTCAATGCTGGTTGTGAAAAACATTCAAAGCAACCAAGCAAATAGTGATAAAGCGTGCCTCTCAATTCAGTAAATTAGGGTATTATGCAATTGATGGAGGGATTGTATTTCAAAAGTGCCTGAAAGCTCTTCCTTTATTTAGGGTCTCCTCTACACGACCTTGCCTGGACAGATATCTTATTCAGGGGAAGAGATTAATTTACAGCTAGAAGACACTTTTGTAACGTGTCATATTGGTTTTTTTTTGCTATTAGGGTCACTGGTCAGAATATTTGTGTAATCAAGTTCCACTCCAAATTACCCACTGGAGGATATGTTTGAGAAATTGAGACAAAAAAAATTATTTTTGTGAATGCTTTTAGGCTGTGGTTATAGAAGCTGTCACTGGCTAGAAGTTAAGGTAAAAGTGATTGTGCCCTTGCTGGTACTAGTGTTTGGAGGAACTAAAACAAGCGATGGGAAGTGAGCTTGGTCCCTGCACAGGAAGATTTTTAAAACCAGAGACAAAGAAGGAATTGTGGAAATAAATAATAGGAAGGGAAATATAGAAAGGTAAGTGTTTTCTCCCACATTATGACTTGCTCTGGCTAGAATGAAACCTGTGTAAGAGCAATAGCTTTGACAGGAATTGCTGCCTACTTCCAAGCAAACTCATCTGACCATGATCAAAGCAGTGAGCAGTGTCTCTAATGAAAGCCAGCCTGGATTTACACTAGGGAAGCTTGATTACAGTGTTCAAGTTCATGTTACTTGACGTTACTTTGAATTGCTCTGAGACTTTACTGTCCTAACATAGAAGTTATTTGGGCAATAGAGGCATATTTTTGTCAACTTTGATCTTGCAGAATTTGTTAGCAGAAGGCCATTCACATACCCGTAGGAAATGGTGGGGAACTGCCCATCTCATTGTTCCAGCAACTTGCGGCAGCAGACAGTGCATTCAGCTTTAGCACAGTGGTTTAAATAATTGACAGACTGCTTTTCTCTGAAATGGAGAAACGAAAGTGGCAAATTTGATTTTTGAGATTTTTGAGAGCATTATTGTGAAGAGCTACCGTCAGCCTTACAGTGATCTGCATCAGAGGATGAGAGGCAGCTGCCAGTTGAGCTCCCTTGTCAGCACCCGCAGCTAGCCCAGTTTGTGCCGGGTAGTGGTGCCATCGAGTGGCTTTTCTTTTTCATATTGAGGAAATGATGTACCCAGAAATGCTGGAAATTCCCTGCAGCCTGTTGTCTGAAGGCAGAGGGAGACCACTATAAACAGAAAATAAAATTAAATTCTGTTTGTTAAATGTCCACAAGGTGGCACTTGGCATCTTTTTTGCCTCTGAATTCTGTTTTTAATGCATATTGTAATACTGAGAAATAATTTTAGATATGTTGAAACTTCTCCTAAACAGTCAGCTAACTGCTTTCATGGAACTATGCTTTTTTCCATTTAAACTACTGTCAAGAAAAGGACAGCAACAGCTGCGTACTTTGCTTGCTATTGCAGATGTGAAAATTCCAGTTGTTACAAATCTCAAAGTAAATTTTTTTAATCAATATTTTTTGTTTGTTTTCTTAGTTTTTATTCATCGTTCTCGTTGTCGGGTGCCACTATATTCGTGTGGCAAAGAGGAGGAAAAACAAGTACTTGCTTCCCTTGCTTCAGCTGAGTGAAAATCTAGAAGCAGATCAGCAGCAGCCTGGTCTAATCACATAGCACATGAGACCATTTAGCAGCAGCAGTGCCCATGGTAGGGAAAATATTTCCCATTATAGTTTTCCCATTATTCATAAAGAGGCAGTAATAGCATACCTGATGAGAAAAGACACTGAACTCTAGCTGTTTTCAGTAGATGCCTCATTCTAACCCATTAGAAGCATTTCCACTGAATTTATCATCTTCAGAAAAGACATTTGTAGACACGGGGATGGCAGTGTGATTTATTTTATTTTTCTCTCCCCTTCAGGGTTAACATCAGAGCATGGTCTTCTTTAGGCCCCTTCACTTTTGCAGAGAGTGCTTAATTTTCTCACACAAGCAAAGCCATCGCTTGGTTGCATCTGAAGACTGGGAGCAGCCCTTGTAGCTTTCTTGGGTATAGTTCACAGCTGTTTTCTCTTAATTATTTTTACTTCAGTAAAAGTTAGAAACCTAGTTATACTTGTTTGGAGGTATAAGCAAAAACACGTGAGGACAAAAGGGTGGAGGAAAATAACTAAATTTTGTCCCACTACAACATTCCTAGGTCAAAGTCTTAGTGTGACTTAGTGCCATGCTGCAGCTGCTCAGGATTTCAGGCTGCCCAGGGAGCTGGTGGAGTCACCGTCCATGGAGACTTCCCTGAAAAGGGTAGGTGTGACACTGAGGGACATGGGTTAGTTGGCATGTGGGGATGGGTTGGTGGCTGGACTAGATGATCTTAATGATCTTTTCCAACCTTCATGATTCTATGAAGGGATGCTTTATTCTGAGTTCCCATTTTCGCTTGTCGGTAACATTCTGCAAGTTGTGTTGTGCTCTTATCCTCCTCCCAGTTGGGAATGTTTTTGGAAAATGTGAAGAAAATACATTCAGCTGTTTCTGTGCACTTGCTTAAATAACTCAAGCATAGTTTCAAAGTCCAAGCCTGCCCGTGTGCGTTGGGATTGACGTGTTAAGGAGTGTAGCTACCTATGCTGAAGATCAAGGCCAGGATTGTGCAGGAGGAGAGCTGCCATTGGTGCCACAGGCCGAGTGCTCAGCACACAGGGCTCTGGGCATTCTGCTGGCACCTTGGGCCTGTGAGGACAGGGAGGAAACCAGCGGTGATTTATTTGGGAGCGTTTGCGCTGCAGCTCCTTTCCGTATGCAGCGGTGCCTTGCCTGAAGAACAGCATTGACGCGTCTGAAAGTTTTCAAAGCTTTTCATTTTTTTTCTGAATTCAAAGGAATTATCCTGCCAAGGATAACATTAAAATAGCATCAAAGACTGAAAAGCAGTCTAGAAGCGTCAGTCATCGTGGCTGAGTGTCAAACAGCGTATCGTATGTTCTGGAGCGATGAGAAAAGGCCAAGAATAGCTGCTGCCCTGCAGGAATCGTCCTGTCCCCTGACACGCGCTGTGATGTCCTGCTGTGACTTGTGAAACCTGGTCTGTTCCAGTTGGGTGTGAGCCATCTGTACCCCGAGGTTCTTGGTCATTTCCCTTTTCATGTTCACACAGAGGAGCTAAAGAAGTCTTCATTCTCAGGAGCACGTTTAATGCAAGGCAGGAGAGCAGACCACAGCTGTCTCCACTCTCACTCCACTGAGCTCGGGCTGAAGTGAACCCCTTTTCAGCCTTTGGTGCCTGTTGCCTGCCAGAGGGGCTGGCTGCTCCTCAGGACCCCGCTGCAGCAGCTGTCACCGTGCCATGCGGCTTGCTGCTCGCACTGAGGCTCTGCCCACGGCCTGCTTTTTTCACTGACTGCTAGTAGCACAGGTAGTGGAGGGATGGAGGCTTTGTGGAGAAAGCTTGGTCTCATCTGGCAGTGGCAAAGGACCCATGGCATGTTTTGTTCCTGCCACAGCACACGTGAGGGCTTCTGCAAAATGCTTTGCACTGCCGGGTCCTGGCACAGGCAGAGACCAGCGTCTCCTATCTACCCTGGAGCTGTGGTGCTGTGTCCATCTGTTTTACTACTGCTGCCTGGGGCAGTGGCTGTACTTATCCTTTAATTACTTTGATGCTGTTTGAGTTTTATTTTGGTTGGAGCGCATAAAAGCCCAAACTGCTAGGGCCTGTTTGCTGCTTAAAGCATTTTGTGATGGCTTGAGTTTAGTTTCTGAACGGCTGTTGGCACTTGCACTCTGAGAACAGGGATGAAATGACATTCTCTGTTCAATTCTGATGTTTTTGTGGCTTGAGAAACTCACCAGCAATATAAATTACAGCTTTATTTCTGTAAGTCAAGTAAACCCTTTGGGCATATAGAAGGTGCTAATAAGCAATGTTTTGAGGCTGAGGAGGAAATTTCTAGAAGTTTTTTCAGGGGCACAAGGACGAGTCTGTTTAATGGGTCAGCAAACAGCCATGGCTGCTTGTCATCCACCTCTCTGGGAGCTAACGTTTGACCCACACTGCTGCCAAATAAAGCAAGATCTAGTATCTTAAAACACATGCTAATGCTTAGTAGGCTATAGTGTACAGAAGAAGGTTTTATACTTTCTAGCATCTTTTTATATTTATGACATACCATTCCTTGGATCTAGAGCTGTTCAGAAAACGTGAAATTAGATTTACTTCCCCTAATCACATTGAGGTTTGATGCACGTGGCTAAGAGTCAACCTCTTCCACAGGGCTTGCCATTTGAGGCCTCACCTCTCTTTGACAAAGACTAACACAACCCAGGTCTAGGGCAAGAGCTGCTGTGGCGGCAGATAGCTGGTTATTTCCTTCCAGACAGCATTAAACTAATCTCCACCATGAGGTTACAGATCACCATGCTGCAGGGGATGGCATACAGCAAAAGAAAAACAAAACTGAATTCTCCATAGCAAGCCTCACAGCAAGCCCTAAATTACTTGATGGCGTTACCATGCATGGTTACGCTGCTGCTGCTCTACCCTAGGGCTGGCTGGTCTTCAGTGGGGAGATAGAAGGAGCCATTTCAAGCAGAGCTAAATATTTTTATTCTTTCTATAAAAGGAATACACAGAGACAAGCAGTCTAAACAGTTTGAGGCGATAGTAACAGTTTTCATATCTGCAGTTAAAACGTGCACTCAGGAAGTACTAAAGTTGTCCAGATTTAGATAATGGACAAAATGGCAGCCGGTAAGAAAGAGGAAAATGATGGAGGGAATGCTACGTTGTAATGTCACAATTAGTCAGATTTATGGAAAAATCTGAGGTGCTCTCACAGTACTTGTGTTTGCATATGAACTTCTCAATGGCTGCCTGATTTTCTATTGGCAGAAAGCCTTTTCTGGTGCAAGCATGGATTTCTGACAGTCATCCTGTGCTTTTCACTTCTGAATTGCAGGTAGTTCTTGCACAAGTTTGCATGGTTTCCTTTTTTTTCCTTAATGTGTGCACTTCAAGGAGGTCAGGCTGCACACATAAGGCAGTGCTCCCATCCCACCGTGGCATTTCTGCCCGGGAAGGGTCTGCTGCATAGTGAGTGCTGGCAGAACGGCAGAAACAGTTAGGGATCCCAAACCAGAGGCTCCGCAGCGTTACAGGTCTGCAATAAGGTACTCGCTTCGCAGACTGGTTTTATTTTGCTGTGGGTTCAAGAGTAAGAACAGAGCTACAGGATAGAGGACTGTACGTTAATTTTCGTGTGTCCTGCAGCTTTGTTTCCCCATACCCTTATAACTTCTCCTTGCTTTGAGATTTAAAATGATTTATCGTAGAATCGCAGTTTAAGATCAGAATCAGTTTGAGATATTCTTACTCTTTTCTTCCTATATGCATACTTATTTATGATATGACAAGCCTATTTAGGAGCTTGAAAGTACAGGCTTTAAGCAGTCAGCTTTTTCTTTTCTGATCTTGTCTAGGGTGGAAAACGATTAAAGATCAATATGGATTCAAGGTAGAAAATTGGAAGAAGTCCTGATAAATCATATAAGAATGACATTTCATACCTTTCTAATCAAAGCGAAGTCCTGAAGAATTTAAGATCTCTCATTGCTTGGGATAGTGGGAAGTTATCAAACATTTTCATTTCTGGAGGTTAGGAAGGCTGTTCAGCTCCAGCACCTGCCAGCTTCAACAGGCCAAGTTTAAAACTGCAATTTCTGTGCATGGACAGCGTATTTCTTAGAAAATGATTTGATTGTATCGTGGAAACACTTAGCAGCACTGAGATACCCTGCTGATGGGAGCTGTACGAAGATCTGAGAACCGTCAGCATGGAGTTCATTGTGTTAATGGGAAGGTGGTGCAGCGTTAGTGACAAAATGTATTTTGGGTTCAGCATCATCTGTGTTTTACTAATCACACCTTAAAGTGCTTTTTGGGTGCTTTGGATGCCTAATTGGAGGTGCCATACACAGAGGCCTGCACCGACTGAAAATCAAGCCCTTTGTAGGTGGGAGCACCTCAATTAGTCTTTAAAAACAGGAAGCTGACAGACCAATCCAATGCATGTACTCATTACATTTTGTGTAGCAGAGTGATTTTAGAACTAGAAACATCCTTGCACGGGAAGGAACGCTACAGACCCTCTCCTTCTCTATTGGTGCTGCACTCTTCTTGTTGCTACAGTATTTCTATCAGATAACTTTTTTTTTTTTTTGAATCACAATAGGAACAACCTTTTGTTTTTTCATATGGGATGGCCTGGGGCTATTCTAACAGTGGAAAGGCAGTAAAGCTTACAGCCGGATTTTCTAACAAAATACTTGTGCGCAGCTGCATAACATAAATCATTCCTTTCAATTTCTGAATGTTACGTGTTTGCTATATGAAAGTTACTGCTGTTCTTGTCTGACTTTAACAAGGCTTGGGGTTTTTTGTTTGGCACAAATAATGCTGCTTTTCAGTTTTATAATCGTGCTTCCCATACCCTAACAATTACATGACCTGAGTGCAAGCAAGTCCAGGTTAGGCTGCCAGAATGTTTGTATTTTTGTAAGTCAGCTTATATTTTACAAATACAGTGCATGTTGTCCTTCACTTATGTTATTTATTTGTTAACGCAACTGGTGCCAATGTTGCCAAATATAAGCTATAGCAAAATGGAATCCAGCTAGGGGGATAAGAGTCCTCTCCTGGGACTAAACACATTATTTTCACTTTCATGTTTTGCCCTTTTTCCACATGACGGTGCAGTGTGGAGGGATCTCATTACAATCCTTCTGGAATGAATTGATTTGCATCACCTTAATTAAAAATACTGAAGTAGGAGTGGGTGACCACTGCTGCATCTGTTGCTGCTGATCCTCTGTCTCTGACGGGCAGCTGGGGATCTCTGTGGTTGTGGGTGCGTTGTCGGGGCCCCAGGACATGGTGGCACAACTCCAGGGCCTTCCAAAAGTCACATTGCTCTGGGCAATGGCTGTCTGACCAAGTGCTGCCTTAGCGATACAGGAGTAGTGAACTGTGTTTGAAAACCCCGCTTGTGCTGAGACTGGAAAATATCTCCTTCCGCTTAGCTCTGGTTTAGAGAGATTTTGGTGTGTCTCCATGTGGGAGAGATGGACTAAAACAAGAATTTGAAGAGGGCAGGTTGCTTTACCCTAGCAGGGGACAAAGGAGAGACCCTTCCCAGCATAAGGCTTGGTTTTGGAGGCCTTAAGGAATTTTGAGGTGAGAATTCAAGGAACAGGTTCCAGTTTGCCAGATACTTATGTAACCTCATAAGAAAACTTACAAGTTGGGGTTGTACTGGAAGCAGCAGATTGCTGCAGCAAGCAGAGGATTGCAGAGAGCCGTGAGGAGAGCCGTGGTGCAGCACGGCTGTGCCTGGCTGGGGGACATGGCGCTCTGCGGGCCCTCAGCACCTGGTGGGGCAGAGCAGTGGTTGGGGATGGAGCTTGTGGCAGAGCCTGAGCAATGTGCCAGAGCAGCAGGCAGCAATTTGAAAGGGAGACAGAAAACACTGATGGCTTTTTTTTTTTTTCCTTTTTGTGAGAATTAAAATTATGGATTAGAAATATCCTGTTACCCTCAATACCCACTGACCGCTTCCAAGCAGAGCATGCTCAGTATGGAAGAGTCTCTCTTTTTGCGAAACGTGGCCTTCCATGTTGGGTTTTATTCTAGGAATAGTTAATTGCTGTCCAGAAGAGGAAGAAGCTAATGGCAGGAGTGAGTTGGGCGAAGGCTGATTTTTCAGAGTATTAACTGGGATTGAAAACATCTTTCTCTTGTAGTTTAAAAAGGAACTTAAAGTATGTTAGGAAGAAGTTATTTATTGTGAGGGTGGTGAGACACTGCAACAGATTGCTTGGGGAGGTTGTGGATGCCCCCTCGCTTTAAGCATTCAAGGCCAGGCTGGATGGGCTTTGAGCAACCATTCTGTGATTCTAAGTACATAATGAAACACAATGCATTACCCGTCCCCTCTGATGTTTTGGCTTCTGATCTGCGTGTTTGTCATTTTGCAAATGGTTTTGTTTCTGGATAATACCTTTCCGTATATTCCATTCAAGTAAAGAGGGTGAACTTCTGTCAGTCTGCTCTGTACTTCATTACTAAAAATGGTTACAGAATCCAGGTGCAATATTTATCTTCATACTGCAAGCACTCCCGTGATGTTATTTCTGTGTTAAACTGTTTCTAACACAACATTAAAAACTGCTGTTGTTCTTCCAGATACTGATGAATACAGACCACCTGTTTGGAAATCTTACTGTAAGTATCTCAACTTTTTTTTTTTTTTTTTTCAAGTGAAAACTAACAAAGTTTCAGCCAGGTGCCTTAGAAAAAGGCTCATTTTTATTTTCATCTGAGTATGAGTTTAAGAAGCACCAAAAGCAAAGGAGCTGGTTACCAGTCAGAGGGCGATGCAGTTGTCCATCCCCAAAGGCAGTGCACACAGGTGATTGGGAGGGGCGGGATGTCTGCCCCTTGCTGACACACGTGGCCTCGCTCCTGTGCAGGACTGCTCGCTGTTGGTGTGGCTCCATTCCCACCTTACGGTCAGTAACGCTGGGGAATTTTTAGGGCTGCTTTGCTTTAGTAACTCGCATCGCTGGAGCTGAGACTAGAGCTGGTTAGATTAACTCAGAAGAAAGTTTTTCCTTGGAACTTGCTGATGTAGCAAAATGAGGGCAATTGGTTGGCATGAGCGAAGCCAAAAGCAGGCTTTCTGAAGTCCAAGGGAGCATGGTTACCTCCCAGCTGACATGTGACAGAGATGACTGGGACCCAAGTGAGTTTGAATCACCCTGTGTTGTACCAGTAGCTTGTAATATGCCAAGTCAGCGTACAATTTGACTCAACCAAGCTTTTTTTGTTTTTTCTTTTGTTTTTTGTTTTTTTTTTTGTTTTCTTTTTGTTTTTTTTTGTTTGTTTTTTTTTGTTTTGTTTTTCTTTTTTTTCTTTTCTGCAGTCAATGTGTGAAAGATAAAATTGAGACACTTTGCTTTCTGGTATTAAACATCATTAGTCATCAGTGCAGTACATTCGGTCATGGTTTGCTTGTATTTCTCTCTTCTGATGGATGAAGGGGAATGGCTTGTTTGAATTCCCTAGTGATAACTGCAGCAAGGAAACTGATGTTGAAGTTTGAAATGCATACATCAATTAGAGGAGAAGAAATACACATCCTGTTTTGTCACTTAACTAGTCTACCTGCTGTGCTTCTGACTGGAAGATGAGAAAAAGTACTGTCTTCTGGGGCGAGGAATTTCGTTCCAGAAAACCTTTTCAGACTGGCTTGAAGTAAAGTGGGAAAGAATTCACAACTTTTAGCCAATTTCTGCAAAACATGTTAATTCTGCAGTGCTCTCCTTTGATATTCAGAGACGCCCATATTCACTTTGTGTTGTTTTTTTTTTTTTGAACCTGACTCTACCTTTCTCAGAATTGGATGTAGACAAAGGTCAGTGCCATCAGAAATGGCTTTTGCAATGGAAGCTAGAGAATCTGTGTGCTAGGCAAATAAAGGATCGTGCTATGCTTGAAATGAAGATTGCTGTTTTATGTGTGTGTGTGTGCTGGTTTTCATCAACTGCATAAATCATTTTTGTAATACAGATACAGAATGGTTAGGATTGATTTTTTGTAACATCAGGAAAAAACATTGGCTGTTTTTGTTTGGAACAAAGGGAGTCAATTTTTCCAGTTGATCTTACGATTGCCAAATCATTGGGCAGTTTGCCATTTTTTCCATTCTCATGTAATTTTGCACATAAATACACTATTTGTCATTGGAAAAGCCTCATCATCAAATGAGAAGGGTCATGACCTCAAATCTTACTGGATAAAGTAATGTATGGTTTTATTACCTGAAGAAAGAGACAGCACACGTTGTTAGCCCTTGGTGTTAGTACTAATGACTGAAAGATAATTTAACTTAAAAACATTACAATTCCAAAAGCCCATTTTATTGGTTCTGGACCTATTCAAATAATAATTTGGTTTTGACAGCCTTGTTTTGAAGGTGACTTACCAAACCAAACTGGTTTTGTGATAGAAGTTGACAGTCGCTCAGCTGGTATTAAACTATAATGTTGCCACTGGCTCCTATGATTTATTTTGGCTTAATGAGTCTCATATGAAAAATGAAAATAAAAGAAGTTTGGATGATATTAGTAAGTGTGTGTCATAATTTAGGCCTTAACTGTTTTACCCTGCTATTTGACTCCTCATGTCTTTAGATCTGCAAATGCAAAGATCATTTTTTTCCCTTGCTCGGAAAGGTCACCACTGAGTAGTGGCAAAAGCATAGGGTTCGATTCTGCAGAGTTCTGAATGACTCCTGTAAACTGCCACCATATTTCAGGTGACCAAACAAGGGTCCACTCATTGCAGAAAGTCTGATAGCTGCCTGATATGACATATAATAAACTTTAATTTGCATTTATCCTTATTTCTTCTCTGATCTGCTTGGCCAGAGGCTCCCTAGCATTTGAGCAACTAATTGGAAAAATAATCCATAATCCTGGTTTGACTAGAAATATTCTCTTTTCTGACATCTTGTAAGTAATCTTTGAGACCTTGATATAAGTGTATTCACATTAAATCTTGCAGTAAGTAAGTCTTCTTTTAAACAGAAAATATATATGAAAATGCCGAACGTGTATGGTGATTCCATATTAACCAGAATGTAACTTCTGCCTTCTCTCAGTGTATCAGTTGCAACAGGAAGCTCCCCATCCTAGGAGGATAACCTGCACTTGCGAGGTAGGTATTATTAACATTCCGTTTTACAGAGTCCAGTCATTCCAAGTCTGTATGTAATGTTGTACAACCCAAACAGCGCTTCGTGGGAGACATGGCAGTGTGACTGCAGTAAGTGATAAATCAAAAAGCAGAAGTCTAAAACTTCCTTGTATTCTGTTATTTGAGTCTCAGTACTTATGGCTTGTCAGTGCTAGTAGCTCAGCTACACAGAGCCACAGCTTTTAAGGATCCAGACAGAAACAGTGGGCCCCACTGAGATGCAGTGATTCAGAAGCACCTGCTCCTGGCCACGGTCAGGTGTGGCAGACTCTGAATTGCCAGCAGGTCCTGCACGATGTTGTGGCAGACCCACACTTCTTCAGAGCTGTGGTGCTGGCAGCTGTGGCTGATACCATTACCCCTGGCAGGAGGGGTCTGCTTGTGGCTGCATCTCTCTTGCAGCTTCAATTAGGAAGCTGGGAAATATCTATTTCAGTTACAAAAATACCAAAATGTTAGGCTTGACATGTTAAACAGTATTACAGAGCATAACTGCGTAACCACTGAAAGTTATTACACCGCTGCAATAAAACTTAAGCATTTTTATCATGTGCCAAGAGAAAGGAAATTAATCCTTGAAATATGTTAGTCATTTTGACGTAGTATTAAATACAGAGGGACATAGCACTGTCAGAAACACTAATAGCTTGCAGTTTAGATCAGAAAGAGGATTACTTTACACAATTAACCAGGCGTTTTGCTGTCATCTTTTCAAATGCCCAATTGTGATTCCGTGAAATAGCCTGTCATTTTTTAAGATAAAAGGTAGAGATTTAACAGAAACAAAATATTTCATTTAGTGGAAGTACTCCTGACTTCTGTTAATTTGATGGATTTGTATTTTTATGAACGATGTAATAATAGCTGATTGCACTTAAGCAAGACTTAGCTCTTGGAAAGAATGCATTGATTTTACAAGAGGCATTGTAGCCCTGGGTGATGAGAAGTCACAAGCAAATTTTACGCAGCGTTCTCTGTCACAGTATTCTTAGAATGCTATTAGGCTTTGTTTGGGTGAATTCAGGCAAACAAGCAGAGATATAAATGTGTATATTTGATCATACAAAATGTTTCCTCCCTCTGGAGTGATGGCGATCCTTCAGATCCAGTTTGGTTCCTTTGTAGGATCAAACAAGACTTATTCATGCGAGGCAAATGTAAAAGTATCTGGATAAAGCTTATTCAGATGCAAGTCACACTGACCACTATAATTCGCTCATTTTAATTGGTACCATTGATTATAAAAATAAAATTTTATCAGGTATTATAGAGGCGGCAAGTTGAAAAATTGGACCAGTTGAACTTCAGCAAAGTGTGAAACTTTCTTTGTGCGACAGGGAACAAAAAAGAAGGGAGATATTCTGTGTTTTAAAATAGCTTCATCCCAGCCCTTGTACTGCTGAGAAAACTCGTGTCTGCACTGGGAGCATTGCTGTAGAAACTGAGAAGTAGAATCTGAAGGGTTTAGAAATTACTAAGAATTGAACTAAATAAAAGAGCTCTGAAAGAATGAGTCAGTTGCAGACATCTAGCTGCAGAGCAGCATGTATTAAGAACACTTTTTTCCTTTATGGCATCCATTCATCAGAAAAAAAAACGTCTTTGAAGGCAACTTTTGCCTAATGAAGGTAAAATTGAAATAACGCATTACAACACAGATAAGTGTTTTTCGTTATAAACATTGAACAGTTTTTGCAGCTGCTTCAGATTAGATGTGGAAATGTATTCATTGAGCAGTAACATGTTTAACCTTTCTCTGTGGTCTTAGCCTCTCCTGCTAGAGTTGAGCTTTGTGATCTGCTCTTTCTCAGCTGGGTTACTATTAGCAGCCATGCACGAGTCAGTGGGGTGCAGAGTCTTTTCCTAAGTGGTTGAATTATTCAGCTGTATAAACAAATTCATAAATATTAGGAAGAGAATTTTGGTCCAGCGAACATCAAAGAGGTCAGTGGGAGGGAACAACATGTAATTTGGTAAGGTATTAGCGCCTACGTTTCTCCCCTTGTTTTACTGTATTCCACTTGTTGAAAAAAAAGCAAGATTGATGGTTAGAGGAAAGAGCACTTGTTAACGAATAATTGGATGTCACACTTTAAAATAAATAAAAATCTCACTCTTATTTTAGGTGCAAAGGCACGTAGCATACAAGTGCTGATGCTGGGGGGTGCATTCAACA
The DNA here is from genome assembly GCF_002078875.1 of Numida meleagris. NCBI lineage: Eukaryota > Metazoa > Chordata > Aves > Galliformes > Numididae > Numida > Numida meleagris. The sequence continues at coordinate 50,750,977 of NC_034413.1, forward strand.
GAATGACCTACTTTACACGAAACGCTTCGCAAATACAGACAGTTTGAGCTGCTGCACCACTCTTGTATCAGAGCAACACACAGATCAGTGGAGTTATGCTGAGCTAGAAAGAGCAGTGCTTCCTCTGGGGATTTTTGTTGTGAACATGCTGTAGAGCCAAGCCTTTTAACACTGTGATCTTCATTTGTAAACTTCAAAGTTGCTGATTCCATAACAAGTTAAGGATGCTGGATTTCTGTGTGAGATTTGCATCAATAGCATTGTTTGTCCATTTAATATTGTATTACCTCTGTGGAATTTCTGTTTATTGTGTGTATAATCTTCTATGTACATATGTGTATGCATGCACATGCAGGCATATGTAGGGCATCCTTAACTGCCATTTGAACGCATTCCATGATACGTTTTAAATAACTAGGAATGGAAAACTATCAAACAGTCAAATGGAGGAGATACTTAAGATTGCTTCCCTTTCCTGCCCTATAGCAAGGCTTCATCCTGATTCGGTGCTGGTAGTAAACAAGCTGTTAAACAGCATCTCTGCATAGCCTTGTGAAAATGGCATCTGCACACAGTCAGACTGGGCATACGTAATGCACATCCATGTCAGAGCTGTTCACAAAGCTGTAGCTTTGTCTGTGTCATACTCACCCAGAATGATGTCCCAGCCTTTATGGTACGTAGACTCTTCTCCAAAGGAGTGGTTCCTGTAAGGTACTTGCCAGGTCTGCCCCATTATCTGTTCCTAAACTTGGTTATATTGGCTTCACCTCAGTTTGTGGGGAAAAAAATTGGAAAGAAGGCAGTGGTGGATAATTACATTCACCTTTGTGTTTCTTGTAAATGTCATAGCAAGGCCCAAATCTTTCCTGTGGCCTCAAGTGCATGTGCAGTACTAGTAAGCAAACTGAAAACAAATATCTCACAGTTAATGCAGCTGCTTTGGTTTTGTTTCAAAACATATTCCCTTCCTTAAGTTGCTTTTAGTTCCAGTACCACTCAACATTTCTGTTTTATGCCCTAAGCTTGCTGCTGACCCAGTGTGAGAGTCAGCCCCACAAGGCTTCGCACTGCCCTGATGGGCTCTCAGTGCTCATACGTAGCTGGAGGACACAGAAATGCAATGTGGTGAGAACTTCAGGAAGTCCAAAAAAAAAAACTAGGCAAGCTGCATCTTGCTTTTAGCTGAAGTAAGAGCAAACGTCACGCTTTCTTTTAGGCCTAAGTTACTGTGAGTAAAGTTGGTGCAGTGATACCTATGGGAAGTGTTGTAGAAAGCTGAAGCACGGTGCTAATTGTTGGACATGATAAATGTGATTTACAAGAACTGTTTGTTTCCATATGTTCACATGGACTGCATTGGATGTGCAGCCCGGCTAGTGCGGAGCGAAGTAGGCCCCCGCTGAGCTCAGGTGGAGTTGCCTTAGAATCTAAATGTACACATTCAGTCTAGGTGACAAAAAGCTAATATTATGGTAAGTAAAAAAGTTATTGAAAAAGCACACAGACACACACACAGAAAACCAGGCTGTAAAGTTAAGCCACAGTCTGAAGTGGGTTCCTGTTGCACAGGGTCTTATAAAAGCGATCTGTGTTGCACATCAACATTTACACTGACGTTTTTACGCAGTTCATAAAACTGATCAGCAGGGACTCAATGTCAACCAAAGCGGTTATTTTGCTCTCTAACTCCCAGTCCACCAAGGTGAACTGCAAACCTGGCTCGGATTGCCTAGAGGCCCGGGGAGCTCCTGTCATCTGCCAATTCATGTTTTCAAGTTATTCACACAGAATGCAGTGTTACAATTTCTCTTCTGATTTGCAATTATTCTGAGGGTGACCTGTCACCTTACTAATCCACTGCTGAAATGGAATGCTTTTGCCTATATAAACTTTCCAGTTCTGTCATACAAGTTCACTGTGTTGGCTGAGATAAAACCACAGCAGACAGAAAACCAAATCTTGCAACAGTGTTCTTTTCTGAAAACTGCCTGAGACCAGTGTCTTTTCTTGAGAGTTTTAAAGTTAGCTGTGCAAAGACGGGAATTGTTGCAAGTTTCTATAGTAACTGCAAAATAATTTCACTTTTTCTGATTCCATGTTGTCTTCCTTTTAATAAAATAGCCTAATTTTAACCAGAAAATGTAAGGCTTTTTTCCCCCTTTTTTTGAAATGATCCAGTCTCTTCTGGACCTTTCAATATAGTTATCACACTGGTCAATTCCTGTTTGGTTTTGTGGGGGAAAAGGAAGTATTTTTAGAACATTTTAATCTTTCCAGTGACTGAATGTTTTTACAAAAATGATGAACCGTCACAACAGCTTTTTATTTGCTGGGAGAGTTGTCACTGGACTGTATATCAGGTTGCATTTTTTTGATGTTTTGGACATCTGAAGTATTTATTTATACTCCAATGAGTAACTGGAGAGGAGTGCTAATTTTAATAGAAAGTTCTCTGAAAGATGGGAAAAGGAAACTAGAGTGGCAGTTTACTGCGAGTACTTTTTATTTTATTGTAGCTGGGTCATTTTAGACTCTCATAGTTCAGGCTGTATAACTAAGTGTTGAATTTTATTTTCTGAAGATTTCCCTCCTTTAAATTTGGCGAAGAAGGATAACCTGGTGGGTTAGATTATTGAGCTTACTTGTGGTGGGAGGTCTGCAGTCCCTCTCTTGTCAAAAACTTCCTGGACAATTGCAAAGGAGTTACTTCACCCAAAATACTTAGCAGGCAAATTAACTCCTGCCACCCTTTGCCTGGTGCGCCTATTCACACTGTAAGGTCTCATGAGAATGGGCTGCCTCGTGTTACACTTTCATATGTGATGTTGAGGTCTTTTAGGTGATGCTGCAGATCACAGTTCAGTGAAGTAGTGTACAATTTAGGCACACACTAATGATCCTTTAATCTGCCACGTGCCCTCACTGGGTGTGACAGTAGCTTAATTTCTCCCACCAGTGACAGCAACAGCTTTGTGATGGAAGATACTATGTACACTTAAGAGTTTTGCAGGTGTTACACTGTGTTAGTGCACTTAATATAGTACATTTATGTAAAATGAATATTTTATTTTGTTTGTTGACAATTTGCATGAGTAGCACTTAATGCCATCAGTTGGTATTAGCGGAGCCCCATGGAGGACATGACCCAAGCAGCTCATTCCTTCTCACCTCGTGTTAAGCCTTTCAGAAGTGCAGCGTTCTCCTGAAGTTCTGCCTTTGTCTCTGTGTATTCCACCCACAGGGAAAATCCTGGGATGGTCGATGATTTTGATCTGTACTTCAATTTTATGTCCTTTTCTATTTATAATATTCTATTAAGGATATTACGCTTTCTATGTCAATACACTTGTAAATGTGAAACATTGCAGTTTCCATCTGTTTTTTTCTAGGTAGAGAACCGTCCCAAATATTATGGAAGAGAGTAAGTAAGATGCATCTCAACATGCTTTATCCCCATGTGTTGGTTGATAACGTTTACAGGAAAGCCTGAAAGTGTTTGCTGTGGGCGCCCTGTTTTTCAGCATGGTTTGCACAGAAGCACAGAGGCTGGATGTGCCATTGCACCCTTCAGAGGCAGCTTTCCCTTGCAGCAGGTGACTTCGCAGTGCTTTGCTCCAGCATCTGCCCAGCTGTCGCTGTGCAAGACCTTGGCGAGGTCAAAAGTTGCATTTTGCTGGCAGTATCATCAGCAGTCGCTGCATTTGCACCTCAGCCCTGTTGTTTCTGCCAGGCTGCTCGTTTTGCTTTTGCAGTGAGAGCATTTGCTCCATTTCCTTGCAACATGTCTTGCTCACCATCGCATTATTGTAGTACCACCATTTTTGTCTACCAAAAATTACAGCTGCTATTTCTGATGGCTGTAGATGTTATTGAGTGATAACTTACTTGAGAAAGCTATATATTTCTGCACTTTCAGAGAGTCATCTCTTTTTACCCCACCCTCCAATTGGCTTTTGCAAAAGATGTTTGCATGTGAGAAAAAGATTTGAAACACAAAGGTAATATAGATAGATATCTTATATGTGTATTTGTTTTCAGACTGATAAGGCAAAGATGCTTAGATTTACTGTTGGGGAAGGAAAACAGATCTGACTTCTGCATATTCTGGTAAAAGATGTCTAGCTCGGTACTTACACCAGTAGCTGCTATATGCATGTATGCCATCCCCAGGATTTTAGCAAGTTGCCACAATATCCCTGCATGTTGCAAAATATTGGATCACATGCCTCTGGCACTAAACATCTGAAGCCAAGAGGAGAAAATGGACTTTTTTCTGCATTTTAAATTGATGGATGCAGATTATAGAAGTAATATGCTTGTTTCAGAGATAAAGAGAAGCGTTCCTGAACCATTTAAAGTGATTTGAAATACAGACAGAAGGGAGATTAATTTAAGATGTAGGTTCCTGCAAAACAATTATTTTTTACATTAGTTTCTTTTTCAAATACCATGGCTGCTTTTTTTCACAAGAAGAGGAGAAGGTGATTTAAAGGTGAAAAGGCGCGTGTTTCAAAATGTGTTTGTTCCTTAGATTCCATGGCATGATCTCAAGGGAAGAAGCTGACCAGTTATTAAGTGTTGCAGAAGGAAGCTATCTCATTCGTGAAAGCCAGCGGCAACCTGGAACCTACACTTTAGCATTAAGGTTGGTAATTAATATTTCATTTTAAAATGTATAAAATATTCAAAAGATTGTACTGTGTTGTTGACCTTAATGCTTAAACTTCCTTATGATTCTTCTGATTTTTTTAAAATTGTGGTAAGCATTTGAGGAACTCGCACTTTTTTACCCTAATTACAGATTAGGTATCTTTAGGCTTCTGAAGTGCATTAGCCATTTCTGTAGCACTAACAGTACCTTTTTGTTTACACCGCCCGGATCATGGCAGTTGTATTTCTGCTGATTTTCCTTCATTTTGCTTTTCTCCCCCAGCCTTCCAGATGTGGCCCCATTTAGACACTAGGAGAGCAGCCAAGAAACAGAAGGCATCTCATGAGTTCCCATGCGTAGTCTAATCTGTGGGTTACTTACTAGCTAGCTAGTTGTTGCTGAAGAGCAGTTAGTTCTCTTTAGCCCCTCTGTGGAGCGGCCAATAAACCAGTTATCTTTTTGTCTGAACCTCTGTTAAATGGTAGTGTTTGTAGATCTGTTTCCTTGCTCTGTAAAATCCTAGCAAGTAGATCAGATAATACTCTCACTGAAACAAAAGATAACTTAAATAGTTGTAAGTTTATATAGTTTAATTACTTTTGAAGTAATTGAGTTAATTCTGCTCTGAGCTGTATACCTAAATAGTCAAATGGGAAATAGTGTTACTAGCACAGTTTTAAATCAAAGTTTTTCAGTCGAAAATCATTGGAAGAGAAGATAATTACTGAAATGTTTGAATGCATAAAATAAGATTATGATTCAAGTAAGAATATCCTGAAATAATAGATTCTCAGGAGTTCTTTTTCCTGAGAAAGAAAACTAAAAGGTGTGTTGTAGTGAGATATTCGTTTGTGTAATAATGAGATTCCAGGTAGAGACCATCATTTGTGTATGCGTCACTATACTGCCAGAAAGAAGAGGTAGCTGCAGCTTAGAAAACAGCCGCAACAATCTGGGAATGTAATATTCATGGACAGAAAGGAAAATTGTCAGTAGGGTAGTATGAATGGGCAAAACATTTCAAAGTCTGAGAGAAGACTTTCATTGACTTTAGGGTCTCCAACTTCATCCTCTCTTTTCTAGCTGTGTGAATCAATGTGATCTTTTCAGACAGAGCTTAAATTACACTCTGTCGTTCCTCTAGTCATGATAATTTTAAGATCACTTCTGTGTAATTATTAATTTCTTTTTGCTGTCTGCCTTTGTTTTACCCCTGAGAAGATGTGGGAGGAAAGAAAACTTGGCCAGCTATTAGAAATAGCTAAAAGAAACATCCGCAGAAAGGTTTCACTTATTAAAATAAAGTTAACCCAGAAGTGCCAGAGAGGTGCTCAAATCCTGCGGTAACTAACAACTCAGTTCCAACTGTAAAACATTTTCAAGTTCATTCTAATATTTCAGTTTAGTGTTACTAAGTGAAGTGAAGGTGTTTTGTGCTCTTGCAGAATTGGAAAGGAAAATATCCTGTTATTTGATATATTTACTTTACATTACTTTTTTAATCTGTTCAATCTTATTTAATGTACTTCAACATCTGGTCTATGCTGTGTCGTTAAAGTTTCTAACATAGTTAAATTGAAAGAAAAAACAAAATCTTGACTACAAAGCAAGCTAGATCAAGAGATAGGGATAAAGCTCTTTATTATCACTACCCAAACATAATTTTGAATGTATCATTCTCTGTGCTGCAAGTCTGATGGAGATTAATGAATCCTAGCACATCTTTGTACTGCGATTACTACAGAAGATCACTTCACGGAGAGCTACTTCTTATGGGAAAAACACTCTTTCTCTCTTGTTTTATCTGCATCCTCATGGCTCATTCTCTTCTAGTCTGTAGTTAGAATGGACACCTTCCAGAGATAGTAATTGTCTGCTCTGCATTGACGATTTCCACTTGTTAAACAGCTTTATCTTCCTAGAAGCTACTGAATAAATTATTAATACCATAACTTATAACTCCTTTATAGGCAGTCAGAATTCACAGATAGAAAAACATATTTTTGTGAAATCTGGAACAGACTGGACAATCACATGAAGCTGTAGCTTCAACTACAGCTGAAGTGCACAGAATTCACATACAGTCTGTACATGCATGTCCTTGTTGGTGTTCTTCCATTCCTAACACAGATCTTCTGCATTTCACTTTTTTTAGCTTATGCTAAGGAGTACCTTGTCATCGTAAAAGGGGCACATCTGAGAAGAGGTGTGGTTAATTGTTTGCAAAGAGTGTATCCCCCTCAGTTGTATAGCTTCATTATTATATCAGCAAGTTGAAGATTTCATCTCAGAATTACATTTGCTGTTTCTTAGTTTTTGTATTATAAGAAACGTGAACAACTGATCTCCATTTACTTTTTCTATGCCAGTCACGTCCCCGTTATTCTTCGTTTAACAGGTCAGTGAGCCTGAGGCTATACATTTGGGTTTTGTAGGGAAGCTGTTCCATACCTCTCATTGTCTCTCTCATCTTTCTTCGTGCCTTTCTTTTCCTCTGTGGTGATTTTTGGAGGTGAGGAGACCAGAACTGCACATTGTGTTCAGGATGAAGTGGGCCATGAAGTTTTCTTTCTTTGTTCTCCCTGCGCTTCCAAATGATTTTTTTGACTGTGGAGCATTAGGCTCTGATGCTTTTATAGAACTAGCTTTAGTAAATCTAAAGGCCTTGATCCTGAGCTGCAAGACCTATAGACATAGCCTAGCACAGAAGAAATGATCACATATGGGACAGGGCAACTAATAGCTTTTACAAGCGTAGCCAAGTCAGTCAGATATTCTTAGTGCAATGCTGTGGAGTGGTTAACTGAGTTCAAAATCAAAGTTTGGAATATTCTTTAATAAGATAGAACAAGTGACTGTCACCCCCTTGAACTTCTCAGTTAGTTATGCTGTCTGCACGTTACTGTAGAATCTGCTTGTCGCTTACATAAGAAACTGCATTTTGATCATCTTCGGATGAGCTATTTTTGTCTACTTTCATCCATTATCGTGCAATTAGTTTGCTTCATGACTTTATTAAGATAGAGTGCCTTTTACATCTAAATTTGAAACAAAAGAGGTTTTGTTTTCAGAAAACAAATTTTTCAGAGTTTATAACGGAATAAGAGTATGTTGTTAAGGAAAAAGAAAATGATAAGCTTAAATGTTGTTTTGACTGTGTGAGTTTGGTTAAATATTCAAAGTCGTCCTTCAAATAAAATTGATGTTCAGCGCCCAAGAAGGTCTGTGAAATTGTATCAGTTCAGACACCAGATGAAATAAAATGAAACATAAACACACATGAGAGCATCAAATCAGCACTGCTATCTTTAATGCCTGTACTTGATCATGAATGCATTTTTTCATAGTTTATTTTTTTAAAAAAAGCTCAGCAGAAACCACCAATGTTTACTAATTAATTAGTCAGTGAATGCCACTGAATTTTTTTTGCATCCCTGAGGTTTAAAAAGAATTACTAACATAAGTAGATTATTGTAGGTATATTTGTGTGTCCATACATATCGGGGTGTCTCTATGACTATAAAATATATAAAATACATTTTGATGTTAATTAGATATTCCAAATGGATGAAAGGAACTGAAAATTCCTAATTAACTCCTGGAGGTATTAGATCTGCTTTTAAAATTGGCAAAACAGTAGTATGGTGCTTAATGCTAGGACCTATAGCAAATGACAGTAACAATAAGACATGGTTTGCAGTGTAGCCTTTTGTGGTTGAGAGCTTGTTTAATAATTAGGGTGAGGATAAAGAGGAAATGGGTAGAGATTGTACTAGCGGTAGGCGTTGAAGTGTGATGGTACTGCATGTTCTTTTGAGCAGATATCTGCTGTAGCACATTTAGTTGGTTACCATGGTTTCCCTTCCTGCAAATTCTATTGTTGTGATACTGAGAATGAATTGAAATAAGGTTCTGCAGCAGGATTTTAAAAAAGGTAATAATGTTAGCCGTGATTATGAGTCATGTCTTCTTTGTGTTTGGTGGCTAGGGCACACTCAAGATTATTTGGCATCGGGAGAGAATTCTTAAGGCAAAATAAATGTCAAAAATTAGTAATGCTTAGCTTAGTCAACCAACTACATGCATTGTGCAAGAAATTGATCCATGTATCCTCTCTCCTAAACTATGAAATTGCATTAAGAAACTAGCCACTGATAATTTAAAAGGCAACATAACTGGCAGGCTATTAGATTATAAAGCTGCAAATGAACCTTTTTAATTTCAGGAGACAATTACTTTAATAGCTGAATGGTGCTCATTTTCAGTGGACTCTTTTGGGACATACATGCCGTGCTCTTCCAGAAGATGTGTTGATAGCCCTGGGATTCCTTACACATCTAAAATTGAACATTTGCAAAAGATTTCTTGAATGCAAAGGTCAGAACTCTGTGTCTGCATTCTGCTAGAAAGCCAGCTCGTAGAGGCTGGAGCACAGATGTGGAACTGGGGAGAGAATTCTTTGAAGCAGCTTTCTCTGTAATAATAGCTGAATTTCATTTTTTTCATCATGTAGAAAAGTTTGGTCACGCGTTATCATGAATCCAGAGCTGATCTACAAGCAGTCTGAGAGAGGGAACCCGGCAGAACGGAGCTGACTGCATCCTTTCACTTTGCCTTAGTGACAGTGTTCTGACATCATGTCAGTTGGTAGGGAAAAAAAATCATAAAGACATTTTTCAAGACTAAACTTTGCACATCTTTCTATCTCTGTATATTTTTATCCAGTTTGCAGCTCTACACCAGACAGTGATTGGCAGTAGTAAGGGCTGAACTCAGTTTCTAGAAATCTTTCTAGAGTATTTACACAATATTCCTTGGTCTCCACCTGAGAAACCTGGGTAACTATGTATACCTGTGTGTCTGTGTACACACACGCTTAAGCACCCAGACCTGAGTTTAGCTGGCTTAAATAGAATTGGTCCAAAACATGACTGAACTTATCTGTGGAGTATACATGTTTCAGCCTGGCCCACTTTGATCGGTTTACTTTATTCTGCATGAAATGGCAAGAGCGCTCCTTACTCGGTGGTGAACTGAAGCTCTCAGGGAAAAAGGCTTTTTTTCCCCCAGGCTTAGCCTGTCGCACTTCCATAGGCGCAGAATTCAAGTGAGTGTTTCAGAAATTGGACAGTAAGGTAGCTGAGGCTTCTTATAAGATGAAAGAAACAGTTCATGCTTAAAGCTATTTTAATAGGCTAACATAACAGGTATGCCAGCTGATATGCTGGGCTTTTCTTTCTTCCTTGTGAACAGCCAAATATTTCTTTTATGAAGGCTTAAATTCTACTGAAACTAAAGCTGTCATCCTGTTGGCTGCATACATAGTAAGAGCTAGAGCTAGCCCTGGGGAAAGCAGCGTGCTGATAAATTTTGGATTTCACTTTTATGCTCTGAAATAAAACAATTGGACCTCTATTTAAATGATCTTCCCTGTAAAAGAAGTTTATTTTTCTATATAACATTTTGTACTGAATAATATACTCTATTACTCTGTCAGTAAAGTGGGATGTTCAGCTCCTGGTAAATAACATAGCTGTCCTGCACGTTGTCTGTCTTATGTAAGTGCTGCTGGGCACTACTAAAATGCCTTCACTGAAGCATTTAGAATAATAATAAATAGCTACTAACCTTAATGAGTAATTAACTAGCTACCTAGGCCCTCCCACAGGCTAAAATGCTTTTTTCCTTATGGTTTATGTCTTCTTGCTGTGTTCCTGTTCTCCATCCCTCCTCTTCCCATCTGTTGTTGTTGTCAACTCCGTTTTCTTTTGATTAGTGTCTAATTTATCTTTGGCAATTTGGTTCACTGCAGACTTTCTGCTGCTCATGTAAGTTCTCGGAGGAGTATTCTCCACTTTGGTAGCAGTGTAAACTTTGTTACTTGTCCAGAAGCTGTCTGCTTTCAGTGCACGTAGCTCATGTGCATTTTATGCCATGCTCTTCACCTCCTACTATGGCTTCTGCTGAGCCACAAAGATATCTGACATTCTGGTGCAGAGTGAGGGTGCTGAGCTGATGGCGAGGCACTCTCACGGAGCTCAGAAGATCTGAGTTCACTTCTTGGTTTCACCTGTGACTTAGCTCAAGGCTTTTAGATTCTCCATGCCTCACTTCTTCGTGAGAGACAGTACTTTCTTTCCTACATTGTCTCATGTGCCTGTTTGGTACATCAGCCTAGCATCTCTTAAAAATGGCCTAGACAAAGGATTGGAAAGTTGTGCCCCATCTCTCAGGGCACCTTCATTAGAGCTCTTGAGCAAGAATCCATACTGTATTGTGCTGTTCTTATGGTCTGCCTGGCCTGAAGCTTCTGAGTGCTATCAGAGTTGAAGCAATAAAAAATCAAGATGTAACACAATCAGTTGAATGTACATAGCATACATTGCTCTATTCTTCCTCCCTTTCCCTTCCCTTTCAGAGATGCATGCCTTTCTGTCATTGACAAGTTCTGCGGGAGTGCCTTCTTGCTCTGGCACCCTTAGAAAGTGGAGTTAGAAACACATTAGCAACGCATCTTCAATTTAGTCCTTTGGTCGGCCTCTTCTTCTGTGTGCTTTTGCAATACATACTTAGAAATCCTTGTGTTTAGAGAAACAGTTCTTTTCCTGTGCCTCATCAGTAAGCATAAAAAGTCCTTCAGCTGTAGATACTATGGGTGCTTTATAAATATGTTTTCAAAATAGCACACAATAGCCTCACATTGCTGTTTAATCTCATAATTGTTTTTATCAAAACATTTATAAATTATTCATACACCAAAAGAACCGACAGGAATAACTGTTATCTGGCCCACTTTTCCTTCTCTCTCTTACATACTTTGATGTAACTTTGCTGAGTTCAGTATAGTTTGTCCTGATTTTATAGATGCTAGGAAGAGCATCAAGCTATTTTTTTTGTCACTGGAGTTCAGGAATAATTTGAAACCTGGCCTATCTACTGCTGCACTTGAGCCAAAGAAGAAATTGTATTCTAGAAAAAAGTTATTCTGTTTTGCAGAGTCACATTAAAATAAAAAAATCAGTGTGCATATTATTTTACAAAGTTTTTATCATCTATTTTCCCCCACTATTAATTCACAAAACATTTTAATGGCAGATTGAGCATCAGCCTAGGATAACTGAATACTTAGAGATGGCAAAGTGCAGCAATACAGTAATTAAACTACTCTCCTATCATTTATTTATGTAGTCATGGCCAAGAGGCATTACGGGGGATGCCCACATTGAGCAGGTATTTTTGTCATTAGCAATACAACACTGTTTTGAAAATAAGAAGACTTTGAATATATTCCCCCGTATAGTTTATGGATTTTAGTCTAGCACATTAAAATGAAATTTTATCTGAAAAGATTTCCTAGTACAAAGTGTTCTACATGCAGATGTCATGTCACAAATCACAGTATGCCATCAGTTCCCTCCGCATGCTGTTGTGACCCGACAAATCAGAGAACAGGTTGGCTCAGCCCAAAGTCTCTGTACCACCCTGATGTGCCAGTTGTACACACACGCTGCAGGCTGGGCATGTCCAACAGCGCATATTGCACACGAGGGTCCTGCACTGTGGTACTGGTGGCCCGCTGTCACTGCAGTTCATGTAACCACCCTCTTTCTTCATGTGAACACAGAGGCAGCAAGCACTCAAATCTGTAGATGGAAGAAATGCTGCTTTAGACTTGCACATCTTTTATTTTCCATACAGTATATTGAGAAAACAGCTTTTAAGTAAATAGCAAATCATGTAATAGCTTTAATTAAATTGAGTAAACCTACTTGGAAGGTGGGGATTAGCAGTGATTTTAGACAAATCAGATTTCACAAAATCTCTCTGGAACAGAAATCTTACTGTAGTTAGTCATTTTTAATCTAAAGAAAACTTTTAAAAATAATCCTATTTTGTTTTGAATATAAACTTTGAGATGCTGAATAATATCCTGTAAAATGTATGTAAAGAAAATAAACAATACAGAAACAACAAAACAACATTTCTCCACTCCCCTCTCCATACTCAGCTGTCCTAGCAGATAATGGAGAGGGACAGAATGGCATAAGTATCAGTAAGCTATTTGCACTTGCAAAGCTATTTAATGATAAGGACATTTCTTTGGTTTTCAATTTATGTCTTCCGCTCGTGTTTTCTTGAAATACTGAATCAAAACATGCATTTTGTCTTAGTAAGATCAGTTAAGAGAAATTTACTATTAAGATGAGAAAATCTGTAGAAGCATTTGAATTAAGGTGGTCATGAGCCTCTCAGGAAGAAAGTACCGTAAGTGAAACAAAAATGAACATGTTTGAGCATTATGCTGTGGCAGTTCTCTCTCTGTTTTAATGATTACAGTGGAATTTCCATTGCAGACCTGATGTTGTTCTACTTCTAAATTTACCAGATGAAGATCATCTGATATGACCTAAAATGAGAATGTTATGCATAGGCCAAGTAAAATTTGTACGCATGTTTTGAAATAGGAGAGCAGATACTGGGGATAGTTGATACTTAAGCTTAGAAAAATTAGAATTTGGTTCTGCTTTAAAGGAATACAGGAACCATGGAGTTGCACTGTAAAGTTAACACTCAGAGAGGGGTGTGTTTTTTTTTTTTTTAAATAGATAACTATCTGCTTAATGTGAAGCTGTGGAAGTTATGAACATTCCTGCTAGTAACTATTCCAAAAGGTGTTTTTTCCAGGCATATCAATGTAGGCTTTTAAAGTACTGCTTTCATTTGAAGAGAAAACAGCAGGCTCTTGCTGCTTTCCCGTATATATATGTATTTCAAATGTGTCTTAATCACTAACCATAGCGATTCTTTTCCCAAGAAGCCCCGAGGTCTTTCCAGGTAGAGAAAGCTTTAAAACATTGCCCAAAACATTGGTATTGATTCTGTCTGAATCATCAGAGCAATCCCAGAGATATCCTATCAAGTTTAAATGGAATAGGGCTTGCAACTGCAGTACTAAGAAAAGGTAATACTTCCATACAGCAGCTTCATTTCAGAACCAAAAGTTATTTTGAAACAATCTATCACTCATTAGGAACATTGGGAGTGCTCCTACGTGTTAAGTGATCTTACTGCGTATTAATAGCATACGTGTTTATCGATAGATCAGCTGGCCTTTGCTCAGAACTTGACATGGTGAGAAAAGATTTCCTCTTAATTTTCTTGAATTTATTTATGAAACATATTATTACAGTACCGAGGGCTGATAACAGTTTCAGAGTTCATTGTTTTCAGCAGCTGTTATCTCCTGCAGATGCCCTAGAGCAGTTGTCTCTCACTTGTGCTGTCCGTGACACAGCTCAGGATCCACAGGACATCACCATTGCTCTGGTCCTCCCTGCCATGCTACTTGCACAGTGTTGTTTCCTTTTTGGACAAGAAAGTTTGGGGAATGACACAGTGAAAGAATCTTCAGCCTCGTTTAATAGGGACTGAGAGGCTGTTGTCAAGGACACAGCACCAGCTTAGAATTATTTTACCTCATCTGAAGTGAGTTGAAGGTTTTGTCTGCATTGGCATAGGGTAGCCATGTCTCATTTCCAGCTCTGGGATTTGTTTTCTCTTCTGAAGAATGCCACATTTTTTTCCGTGTTAATCTAAGTTTTCATATGTTCATCCAGCCCATGGGTCTGATGAGATTTCAGGGATAACTTTACACCTAATTAATGATAATCAAGCTAATCAATCAATGATAATAGTCAGTCAGCCAGCAAGTACTGCCCTTCCAGATGGCACAGGAAAATTGTCTCGGATGACTGTATTCTGCCACTTTTCCCAACCTCATCAGACAGTAGGGATTTTTTGTCTCCACTTTTAGTAAATGCACCTTTACTTTCAGATCCTAATGCATTTGATTTCTTTTATGCATCTTGTGTTTTTGAGAATGACCGCTAATCTTCAGATGTCGGAGCTGATACCATTCCTCTAGCAAGTACCCTGGGAAGAAGGCACATTCCACAATCCCCTAGCCATCCACAGAAATATTGCCAATAAATAATAAAACATTAATAAACAAAAACAAAAATTAGCTGGTCTCAAGATTCAGAGACCTTCTGGATTAACAGTAGGTTTTGGCAGCAAGAAAGATCTGCATTTTTTGACCAGCAAATTGGCCAAAAAAGGATCTGTGGAATAATTTGTTTTCCTTCACATGAACGCAGCGTGATCAGGAGACATTCAACATTGCTTACATTTCTGTAACTTTTTATGGAGTGTCAAGACTCTTAAGTATTGAATGAGAGTTTTCAGAAGTTAGAGCTAAAATTACGACATGTAATTTTAAGCGAGACTTCTACCTTCTGGCCACAAAGTACATTAAGACGCTTTTCTCCAAGGGAAGATTAAGTCCAAGTGACCTTCTGTCACCTGCACAGAACTTAAGATTTCCCAGCTCAAAGTATGAAGATGACAACGTCACAACTAATGAGGATGTAAGAATCACTGTGGGATGCTAACTTTATGGTATGGTGGCAGCTAAGCATTTAAACAGTGCTTTTGTCTTTAGGTAGGGGCTACAGACTCTTCTCATCATAAAATAGCCTGTGAAAGAGGTGAATAGCTACTGTACTGTTCTGTGTTTGGACTGTAAAATCCATCATCTTAAATGGTAAGAAAGCACAGATGGGCTCTCAGTCCTTCACTTCTGCCTTTTGTTTGATCAATGAATGCTGCTTACAGAGTAGGTGGCGGAGTCTGAAGCCTGCCTTTCTCATGCTATGATACCTAATTCAACTCTTCAGCCCTTTATTACTAGCCACATTTACTCTACCGTTTAATCCATTTTCCCACGTTGTATCCACTCTGCCCCACTGGAAACCAAGGGGACTAGACAGAGTGATTGCTTTTCAGACAACTTGGAATAAGAAAAGTCTTTTATCTGTAGTCCTGCTGCTTGCAAACAAATGCACAATAGATACAATGAGACTGTTTGACGTGTCAGAGGTCTATTTCTTTTTCTTGGAAAAACATCTGATGTTCCCTTGTTTAAACCAAAAGAGAACATACATTATTTGTGTCCTGTTTTCTGTTTCTAAAACAAAAAACAGCTGGTACTAATGCTTGCCTTTAGGAAGAGACCATCAGGAAGTTGAAATATCAAATTTTGGCTCTACTTAGTTTCCGCGGTGATGTATAAAGTAGGCTGCAGTAATGTTATAGAAGGTAAACATAAGGAAATATTCTTGCTAATGGAAAAATTTAAACTGTAACATTAAATAAGACTGAAGGGACTGAAAATTAAATTTGGATTGATCATCTGCAAATGGACGTGTACGTTTGCATTTATATTGTAATTTCATCAAAATTGTACCATTGTGTGGTCAGAAATTTAAATGAGTTTGAGAAAGGTAAAATGGAGAGTTATTAGACATGGTACTGATGGCACAATCTTTGTAAGAGATTCTTGTTGCATTGATTTGTGTGGATGTTTTCTTCCTTGCTGCTAATACCATTCAATTTAAAAAACAATACATTTCCCCACAGTGTTTTCAATAAGGAATGAATAGAGAGAAAACAGTTTGTTGTGGAACAAATGGAAAAGCAGATAAAGGCAAACCATTCAATTTTCACCCCTTGCAACACCTTTTCCAAGTGATTACGGCACTGACACAGAGTAACTTGTTTGTCTAAATACCTTTCCTTAAGAGCTAATTGTTAAATTATCTTAAGGTATTTTGAACTGAGGAGGTTGAGTGCACCTTCAAAAGGCCACACATACAGAAAGAAATTGATGCTGCTCCCCAGATCCATATGGGATGAGGTTTCAGCCTGTTTTCGAGGTTTAAAAGATGTGTTTAAGTATGGGTGCTGTTAAAGAGCTAAAACTGTGTACTTGTGCATTGAAATGGTCAGTGGTGGGATAAAGATGATGCCCTTTAGGGAATCCTATTCCTTGTAGTATCTTTCATGCTTTATGGACAGCAGTCTGAACAGATGTACAGCATAAGGGCTGTTCAGTA
Source organism: Numida meleagris (assembly GCF_002078875.1). NCBI lineage: Eukaryota > Metazoa > Chordata > Aves > Galliformes > Numididae > Numida > Numida meleagris. The sequence continues at coordinate 50,767,585 of NC_034413.1, forward strand.
AAACAGCTGTGGTACAACCATGCACCTACTGACCCCAATGCGAAGAGGATAAATCCTTCAAAAAATTTTGATTGTTCTCTGCATCTGGCCATCTTGTTCTTCAGAACTTTGTTTTATACTCTGAAGGATGTTACTAAAGCCAACACACCATGGCTAGTAATCAGCCCTGAGAAGCTTTTCTGTGCCTTATCTTTTCTTGATAAGATTAGTGTAATACTTTCTCTTCTAGAAAGCTAAGAGCCATAAGTGACCTTCTGCTTCTTTAAAGCTCTGCTGTAAGTAGTGTCAGAGCATATGTTACCGATTAGAACAGCAATTCACCTGATGCATCTCTTATTAAAAATCATTCTTTCGGATATTATCATTTAGGCCCATTATTCTTCACCTTCAAACTTACTCTGTTTTTGTTAAATTTTAACGTTGTCTGTGCTCCGTGTGCATTGTTCCCACTGACTTGAGCAGGAGGTAGTGAAGGTTGCACTCGCTTTGCAACCGTGCAGCACTGAGCACTCTTAGCCCATGTTGAACTTACGGATAGCAGAGGGCATGCAAAGAAAATGTCTCATGGGCAAAACTTCTCTGCCACATTCTAAGTTGAGTCAGTTTTGCCCCTTTATACAGTCAAGTATTTGTGTTGCAGTACCACTCATGAGATCCAGGATAGACTAGTCCCTAGTCCCTCATTGCAGATTGATGCTGTGTGAATACACAACTTGCAGACAGCACACACCTCAGAAAGCTTACTATTGGCGGGGAAGGAAATAAAACCGGTGGAAGTAGAGATAGGGAGCTTGAGGAGATGCTGGGATGATACTGGTCACATCCAACTACTGGATATAACCAATAAAAATAAAGTGTGAGAGGGAGGAAGGAATTTGTTAGTGGATCAACGATCCAATTAAAACTCTTCTCAGAAATGTTGTCTGGCATGTGCCTGGAAGGAAGACGCTTTGAAGAGTGAGCCTGAACGTGTTCCTATCCCTTCTGCTCTAACTTGGGACATAATTTTTCTACTTTCTCAATGTCTTGTGTTCACTCCAAATTGTGTTTGTGATCAAATTATTGTTGGGTAAAAATGCATTTTTTCCTGTTGTTTTGTAATGTCTTACTTTTCAGTTTGATGCGGTGAACGTTTTGTTTGTGTGGCATAAAAATGTGAATATATGTTCCAATTAATTTCCAGTAAAATGCCATGTAGTTTCTACACAACATGTCCTCTTTTATTAGTGAGCCAGGTGTGGATTCCTGAGAGCTCCCCAGGAGTGTGTTGCTTCACAATTAAGTGTACTTCAAGCGTAGTAGCTCCTGAAATTACAGTCACTGTCAAGTTTGGCATTTTGATTCAGAAAACAAGAGGAAAAATTACACATCTCAGAACAAATGATTTTGCCCATACTTGCGGGAAGATTGCGTATATATTTCACCTGAGGCAAGGTCTAGTATGCTTTCTGTTGTTGGGCAAGGCCCCTTTGAAAAGAAATCAGCAAAGCACCAGTGTTTTCTTTATTCCTTGACATCTTCTATGAAACTTTTGATTGTGAAATGAAAGTAATCCTTCCTTTCAAATTTAGTTTCTAATATGCGTTTGGCTGATCTGACCTCACAAAGGGGCCCAGCACCCCGAGCAGCACCCTTGCTGCTGTCTGACCAAGGAATAACATTGAAGTGAACTATGAAAGTAGCTCCTTGCCTCCATCTTCTCCACAGGAAATGCATTGGTTGTTGCCAAGTGCAAACACTAGTGTGTTTTTACAAGTTGAGATTACTTTCAGGCAGCAAATTGTTGTAGGTTCGAAGTATAGATGTTGAAAAGATGCTGGTATTTGGGTAAAATCAGTGTTCCTGCTTGTGGTTGCCTAAAGACTGCCTCAAAGTCCTATTGCATCCGGACTGCAGAATTGCTAACATGAGATAGCTTACGTGTTATGTATATTGCATGTTACAAAGATTTGCTTGAAGCTCAGAACTTAACAACCATAACACAGAAGGAGTTTTGTACAAAGCTTGAAGAGTTAGTCCTTGGCCTTTGGCCAGGAATAAAGAATGCTTGCCCTTGTGCCATTTCGTCCTGTGCTGCTCCACTGCTGGCAGCAGTTCTGCTTCAGTGTAATTGTTGGCACCAAAGCCAAGCTGAGCCCTGAATGGCGTCTTCCAGCAAGAAAGCAGGGGTGCAGAGGTTTTGACTGCATCAAAACTCCATATTGATCAATCGTAATAGAGGACTCTATTATGAGAACCCTTCATATTAGAGCCAAGCAAACTGACTACAGTGGTGCAGTAGTGAAGTACTAAAAAAAAGCCATAAAGAACATGAAGTAATTTTCAGTTTTTCCACAGAATAATGGAGATGCTAAAAGAATACAAGAACAAACAGCCTCTTCTGGGACAGTTACTGTTTTGGCTCTCTATCTTCAGTTGTTAATCTCTCCTTCCTATGCATCCTAAGTAGTAGTTGAGTTTTTTAGTCATGTCTGAACTGGACTTAGCTTAGTCAGAGCTATAAGAGATGAATTATTTTTTATTGTTTGCAAAGGCTTGATTACTCTTCTTTATTCTTGCTTACTGTTATTTAAAAAAATACTTTCCCATTTCATTGAGGCAGATTTGGAAGTCAAACCAGAAACTTCAGACTCTACTACGATGGAAAGCACTTTGTTGGGGAGAAACGTTTTGAGTCCATCCATGACCTGGTGACAGATGGATTGATTACTCTTTATATTGAAACCAAGGCAGCAGAATACATTGCCAAGATGACAATAAATCCAATTTATGAACACATAGGATATACAACTTTAAACAGAGAGCCAGCACACAAAAAACATATGCCAACCCTGAGAGATGCACATGATGGCAAAGACTCTACAGGAGAGGATGAGGTAGCAGAAAAGAGGGTAAGCAATTGTTAACCCACACTCTTCTTTCTTAAAAATTTTTATTTTATACTTTTAACCCTCCCTTCCTGCTATAAAGTACTAAAGGTATCTGTAGGTATTTAGTTTACACAATTATTTCTAGTATTGCATTAGTAGTAATATTTTACATTGTTTCAGTTTTTTTTTTAATGGTACTTGTGCATATTGCAAATTTTTGATTCAGAGATTTGTTATTTTTCATTGTGAGGTTCCTTTCTTCAGTTTTTTTTTTTTTTTCACAATTACAGGTGTTGCCATTAAGTCACTCCTTTATTTCAAGTAGTCTAAGAATATTTCATCTTGAAATTGTTTACAGTGTCTAAAACTATTGCCCATTGGTAAAAAAAAAAAAAAAAATGTATTCCTTAGTATATTCAGCATTCCCCAAACAAAATGCATTCCATAATCTCTTCCGCAGTCTGCATACAATGACAGTAAAGTTGTCCACATTATAAATCAACCTGCTCATTAAGATGATAAAAAGTTAAAACATTTCACTTGGCTAAGTTCAGCCTGTCAGAAGCTGACAGAGCTATTTTTGGCCTCAGCCAGGCTTATGAAGAAAGATTGCTCTCTTCAGAGAGTTGCATTATCAGCTGAGAACTGACTGCATCGTGGATTAAAAAAGAAAAATGAGCAACAAAGAAATCTTGGAACAAGTGAAAACAAATATTAAAGGAGGTGGGACAGTATCAGGCAGACAAAGCAGCTGCTTGAAGCATTATTCACTTGATTGAGACTTTTTTTAAAGAAAGCAAAATATAAATTCCATCATGTTAAACTAATTCCTTTGTTTATTGAAAAGCCAGCATGTTAAAGTCTTTTTAAAGTGTATTCTTACATATATTTGTGTGTGAATGCATGTATGATCTGATATGCTCCCCCCTTCTTCGCTGACTTCACAATGACATGAGGAGTATCTAATATGCTTTTAATGCTTAGAAGAAATACTAACCTTAGTTTGGAACATGTGTTTGTTTTTCCAGTCAGAAATATATCCGTGATCTCAGTTTGTCCTGAGGGGAAGAAAGGGTCTCACTAATGATTTCCAACATACATGAGCATCGTAATGAAACTAAGTTGTGTTCAGAGTCCATGGAGAGGCTCATAGCTTTGGTCCTTCAAATCCTTCTCCAGCAGTCTGGAGCACCAGACCTGCACTGAATTTGCTGATAGATGAAGCACTCAGCTTGGTTCAAGTATGAATCTGTTTGCCCTACTGCGATCAGATCGTTTTAACAAAAGAAATACCAATGGGCATATTGATACTAGTTGACCATATTAAATGTTGGATTTGTTGCCTGTTAAGTACTAGTGGTAGAGGTGTGACAGCTTCTGACAGCCACTGACTTGCAGGATGCTGTTTCAAAAGAATTTCTTTACGTGTTATCGTAGAGTATTCATTGTAATGCAAAGCCTGGGAAAAAAATCAGTACAAGTTCTGGAAGTCACCACTTTGTCTTGGTTTGGTAAAACCGACTCTAACTGCATTTAGCAGCTTTCAAGTGACAACACGATTCTGTTCTGTCACAACATTTTTTAGACTGAAAGAGGGATTTTGATTACTATTGCTGAAAGATGCTGGGTTTTTTGTACAATTCATGGTGCTATATCGGACTCATCAACAAAGTATGAATATTGTTTCAAATATTTTTCATTAGATAGTTCAATTCCTGTTAAGTATTTCTCACGTATTGAAATTTTAGGTGAAAAACCTTTAGAGAGATCAGTTGTGTAATTACAACATCCCACACTGTTTGGAAGTTACAAGCAATTCAAGTTGCTCAGTGCAGTGGAGATTTCAGTTTAATTTAAAGTCATTGCCAGTTGCAATCACTACCCTTGGCTACAGAGGAAAGACACAGTATGATCCTTTTACTGTGGAGTGGCACAGAGGTCACATCTTTGCTGCCTGCGTGCACCTCTTAGTGCCTGTGCTGGAAAATGTCAGAGACCCCAAGTGTCACTTCACCCAGTAAATCTCCTAGGGGAACAAGGCATTCAGCTACGTGACCAGTACCTGGTCCCAGCAGCAACCTCAGCATTTGGAGTGAGCCCTGGGGCCCAGCTGAGGCTTGCCAAATCCTTCCTCTGTCCTCTGTAAATTGTAGGATGTGGGGAGGGAGGGAAATGAAGCGCTTGCCTTGCCCAGTGTCTCACTCAGGGGATATGTGTGCACTGCAGGAGTGGTGGGGAAGCGAGACCTGCTAGATGATGAGCTTTTTGCTGATGTATGTCCTCTACTAAATTGCTTAGAAGGTCATTGTACCCTTTTTGTGCGGGCTCCTGCTTCTTATTGATATTTACTTGAAAACTTCAATTTATAATCACATACTCCTGGTCTTATTATGAGCAATCGTTTGAATAATTTAGCCATGGTAGAAGAAAGCTTTCTTGCAGGACATTGATAAATAGGTCAAATATTTTCTAGTTATCTTTGGCAAGGGGAATTATTCAATATGAAGTACATATCACTGAATCAGTGTTGACAATTCTAGCAGAGAATGGAAAGAAAATTGTTCAAAATCCAACAAGAAAAAAATGTTATCATCCGAAAAGAAAAAGCTGTGTACTACTACATTAACTCAGGAATAGAGAGAAAGAAAATTTCTGCACAGTACAGTATTTGGCAATTTATGCACCTTTATCAGTTTTATACTGTAGTCAGGGAGCTTCTCCCTCAATATTCACTATATGTTCCTCCTCTGTAAACAGAGAAGATGTCTAGGTCTTGAATACTGAGACTAAATATGTTCCCAGATTTGTGGATTCTGAGGATGTTCAGATCCAAATCTAAGCTTTGTGACTGTTTCCCAGTCCTGGGTGAGTGGTGTACAAAAGATAAATCCTTCAGAAGAAGAAAAGGAAAGACACATGCGCTGGCTGGGGAGCAGCTGGTGGGAGTGTAATTTCACTTCCTGACATAAAATCAAATGGAGGAAATTGGGCAGCCAGAGAACACGCCTCCAGCTTGAGAATGAAATATTAAAGAGCGCTTTGCCTAGCCATGAATTTGGCATGGGGCTTTGGCAGGGAATGCCACTGATGTATGTTAGATCCCTCCTGGCATGCACTAATACTACTTTATTTGTTCTCTGCATGTTTCGGCTACTAATCTGTATTAGAAGAACTCATTGTATGCCGGGTGACCCGTTTTATTCAATACATTAAAAATGAGTTTTAGTAAAGGGGAAGTATTTAAAGACCATAAAAGTTGAAAAGACAAAAATGATGCAGTCAGTAGATAAGAACTGTAGGACACAAGTCACAAGACTCCTAAGTACTGAGTCCTGCAAAAGTCCGCATTGTGGTATGATTTAAGATGCAGCTTTTACTGGAAGAAGCATGAGAATATAATCCGCTACCCAGCTTCCCTGGTTATGAGAAGGATTTTTACTGTTTACTTTGCACAGGTTGAAAATAAAATTACTGGGTACTGATTTATGATTTTCATAACCTGTGGAAGAATTAAAGAGATAACTGGAGGAGTGGAGACTGAAAAGGGGAGAGGGCTTGACAGGCTCCAGTGCCCTGAATAGATATTTTAGCTGCCATGCTATAAGGGTATTGCTGGTTCCCAAAACAGTCTGCAGATTGTTCAAGACTCAATTGTGCAGCCATCGTGGTCTGTCTGTTAAGAGAGAGGCCCGGGATTCATTTGAAAGGGGCTTCCCATGTGGATTTAGTCAGTACGGCCTAATGTGGGGATGGAAATAATACCCACTATCACAAGATTTACTGTTCCTCTCGTGCCTTGAATACTGATGATTTCTGAACATTTTCCATTCTCAGAGGTAATTATGGCCTTGAAAGAGATGACTTGATTTGGTTAAATACCTTATAAAAATAGTAGTTCTGTGAAATTAATAAATACCTAGATAAATACGTAGAAGTCCTTCTTGAAAGCCCTGCAAAACATGAAATTATTTTTTCATTTTGACATGCTTTTGAGATATTAATGTAAGAAAGTGTATGATTTATCCAAAATCTAACATTTATTATAAGAAAACAAAATAATCAGTTATGAGCTCTCCCGTCTTTCAGAATGAAATACTGAGGTTAATGTGAGGATAGCAACTGAATCGTATTTATTCTTGTTTACACTGGTGATAAGTGCTGTTTCTTCAAGAAGCTGCAGTAATAGCAAATCAATTGAAGCCCTTTCTAGATTGTGCTACATTCCATTCAATTCCCAAAGATGGAAAGAACTGAGAGAAGGTTTGTGCAGCCATCATCCAACAAAATCACCCTTTTGTTCTATTTTTAATGGTCTGAGAGGTGATACCATTTCTTTTCCTCTGTAGTGATGAAGGCTGATTGTCTGAACTCTGTTCAAGGAGATTTGGAAATGTAAATCTGTGTCATTTCAGTAGGAAACATGCTTTTAAGCCTGCCTCTAAAGACAATTCAGAGCACAAAGTTAATTGCAGTATCTGTGTACATTTCTAATGGATTCATACCAGCCTCCACATACAAAATGAAGGGTCACCGTTATGGTTGCTCCCAGAGGACCAGTCTCATTTCCCAGCCTTGAGCCAGTACTGGTATTTTCATTAAGAACACTGCTGCTTATCTGCTGTTGTCAAATCAGTCAGTAAGATCTGCTCAAAACCTCCCTCCACCAAGGCTCATTTTCAGGGAAAGAATATTAGAAAATGTAGCTGAGAAAGATACAGTATTCTGTTGTAGAAGTATAACACCCTTAGGGAGGTCTGTAATGGAGGAAGGCAGCTCTGAACCATACTTGGTACCCAGTAATGCCAACGCTGGAAGCAGTGGGGGCTGGAAAGAAGACAAGGTCTTAATGATTGTAGAGTAACATGTCCTTTGGGAGTGAAGAAATCTTGATGCTAAAAGCTGTTTGAAATATTTCCACTTAATCAAATTAACGATTTTATCAGAAAAGATGGATGTGTAAGGTATGACACCCTAGACAAGCTGTAGCTAGATCAAAACTAGCATCAAAGCAATAATGCTGTTAAACATACAGCTTATAAACGTTTACCGTGAAGTACATTTAAAGATACACAAGGCTGAGTACTGAAGAATCCCAGGGGTTAACTTGAGGAGATTGTCAACTCTTTTCTCACAAATGTTCTTCCCCAGTCCCTGCGCGGGTGTCTGTGACAATCATCCTGTAAGTTTAATGTAATTTATAAATAAAACATAACTCTGTGGAAAGCAAAAACTTCTATTTATTTCTTCTGGGCTTAGCCCATCTTTCAGCAGAGTCTTCGAAGCACGGACAATTTTGTCAATACCAAGAAAGTTCCTAATGAAACGAAGGATGAGTCTGCTTTTTAGGTAGCTGCTGCAGCACGTCAGCAATGTTGTATTCCACAGAGGTTACTTCAGTGTTCCTCATCTTTCCTTCAGGTCCTTGGCATTTCTGGTGGTAGAGACCTAGTGCCACGTATATATGCCATTACATATGGTACATGCAGTTCAAAATAAGACTGTAAATGGTAGCATTATGTTTTTATAAGCACAAATGTTTTCAACTTAACTGTATGCTTATTAAGACCTGAGAAAGATGAGTTAATCACACGCGCTGTCCAGTTTGCAGACATCAGCACGGAGAAGGTTCCACATCCAAAAGGCTGGACGTGGCTCTGGGCAGCCTGGTCTAGTGGCTGGCGACCCTGCACTCAGCAGGGGGGTTGAAACTTGATGATCTTTGAGGTCCTTTTCAACCCAGGCCATTCTATGATTCTGTGATTTCTGCAGGGTGCTTTTTCTGCTCACAGTCACTGAGAGTAACCTAAGCCCTTATTCATGTTCGGTGTGGCAGTAAAATTGATACACTAAAAAGATTATATAAACTGATCTTGTTTTAAGATTCAAGGCTTCCAGATGAAGCATAAACTTTGCTAATTGAATCCCCAGGTCACAGAATATCTTGTTCTTCTCTCATTGGTGCTTTGTGCTTGCAGAAGGTATACTAGCAAGCCAGACTCTTTTCAAGGGTCTCAAGCTGGACTAACTGGAGTCTCAGCTCCAGTGCTAAACACAGTTCCTTGGCTTTTCTGATTTTCCCAGGCAAACTGTCAGTTTCTCTCCTTGCCAGTCCTGTTGGCACTCAGCTGTGCCCTGTTAGTTCCTGTGCTTTGCAAATGGCATCCCAGCTGATTCCAGTTAACCTTTCAGGACCTCACCATCACCTGTGCCTCCAAAGTGTATTAATGTAATGGCCACACGATGACATGGGGAATTACTGTGGACTGAAAGCTGTGCATCTGCATTGGTAGCCTGACTGGATGCTGGTCAGGTATTGTGAAGTTAAAAGCAATTAAGGCTGCACAAACTTCAGAAAGTGAAGAGTGGCTTAGGTCAGGTTGCATTTCAAATGCACAGCACACCTTCCATCTCAGTGCTGTGCTGTGAGTATGCATAACTAGGGATCAGCATCCCACTTCAGCCTTGCTTTGTAGGTGCGAGTCATTTGACTGCTCGCTGAGAGGAGTTGCCTTGTTACCTTCTGCTTTGTCATGTAAGTGTAGCTTTTTTGTGATCTGGCACGTGAGGTCTATACACAAAGGTGGAGTTTTTGTGAAGTCCAGTGTTTAATTATACTAAGGGGCCAACTGCCATGTGAAATTAGGGACAGTCCCTCAGGCTCACAGACCAGGCTCTCTGCAAAAGCACAGGGAGTAATTGCCCTCAGTGTACTCCTGTGCCTGCTCAAACCTTTGTAAAAAGAATGCTGAGCAAAACTGTTAAGAAGGCTATAAAGCAGTATGATTGCTGTGCAATTAAGTCTGAAGAATACTGGTTGCGTTGTAGCTGACAAAATGAAGCCATTAGCGATGAATGAGGTGCTTTTCTTTTCCTGTGTTTTCAGTGTTGATAGAGGTAAATCTGTGTGAAGCCCTCACTAGTAAAAGGCAGTTCTTTACATGGTTTCTGAGGTTTGATAGTTTGGATCCGGTTACATTTTTACTGCCTTTCTTACCTGACCATAGCTTCTCTGCTGTTCACTGGCGGGTGTTTCCTTCCTTTTTCAATGGCATGGCCTAGCACAGGGAGGGAGGGAGGAAGCTCCTTCAGCTCCCACGAAGCCAGAGAGGATGGCTTGGTCTGGGCCATCTTCAGGTGGAGAGAGGCTTTCTCATGGATCTTAAGAGATGGGGCATGGAAATAGAGAGGTCTGGCTTGGGATAGAGATTGTGGCTTCAGTCCTAGAAGGAGCCTGTTCCTTCCCATCTCTGGGAGCTGTATACCTATGGCTTCCAGAAAGGACGCTGGGATATACAGCAAGAAAGCCCCACATCTATGTATACGGAAATGAAGGCCTTTTCTTTAAAACTGACTTTCCTTGACTGTTTTCCTGTTTTCACAACTTCATAGTCCTTCCAGTGGTCACAGAAAGGAGCTGGTGGATCTCTCTCAGAGCAGGCATCTGGTTGCCATTTCTCACTCATGCCACAAACTTCCTGGGCAGTGAGGGACTGCAGTGGGTTGCTAGCTGGCAGCTTTGTCATTTGTTGTTCTGTTTCCATAGTTGTGTGTTGGGTCTTTTTTTTTTTTTTCTTTTTTAAAACTCCTCCTCCCATCTGGCATCTCCTAATTATTTTCCATTATTAATCACTTCTACAGGAAACAGGCTGGACTGTTGAATTAAGAGACCTATAAAAGGATAATTTTATTATTTACAGGTTTCTTACCTCACTTAGACTTTATAATGTGACATTCTATAGCTGGTGATAATCACCTTGGGCTGTGATTGTATCTAATCTCATAAACTAAGCAGGGTCAGGTCTGGTCACTCATTGAATATGAGACTCCCCAAGGCAGCGGGAAGTGGTGTTAGTAGCACCTTTTGCTGTGAACTAATGTCCAGAATGTCTTGTGTTTTATACCCTCTACAACTCTGTACCCTGCATAACTCGGCACTGAAAATCAGATAACCAGAGATTTTTTCTACTTACCCTTATCTCTATTCACTTAAGCTTAATGTTTTCAGTGTAGGGTTGTTTTTTATGTCGATGGGAGGAGGGGGAAAGCATTTTATGTTGGTTGCTATTTACATGCTCACAAGTACAAATATATAGGAGTTGGCTTCTGTACAAAGATGGAAAGGACGAGGACCTGTGGAGGTCTGTCTGGTCTGTTGTTACCCATTCACTTGGGTAGTCCCATGACAGGCAGGCACATCTGCCCCACTAATAATTGCCCATTCGTAAGTAGTTACCAAACCCATAAGACCCCTGAAGAGTGAAATATATGAGTCCTAGCAGAAAGAGAAGTAGTTAGGGTGCCTAAATGAAGTATTTGGAAGCATTGGACTATGAAAGAAGAAAAGAGTAATCCTTTATCCTGTGGTTAATGCTGCAAAAAGTTGGTCTATTTGAACCTTTGCTTCTTTCCTTCTGATCTTTCACAAGCAGAAGATATATTTTCAGATAAAATTTTTCATGCTTAGTTTTAGCCTCTAGCTGAATATTTTTCTCTTCAGAATTTTAACAAAGTAAGGGGAGCAGTTTTGTTGCTAAGCTCAAAAAACTACTTGCTCTTATTTCTTCAAACCTGTCACACTAGTCAGCAGTAAAGACAGCAACTCTTGACAGTCTTGTAAAGTCTTCCTTATATCATTAACTTTGAGAACGTTAAACTTTTCCATATTTAATGTTTTTTGCGCGTGGACATCAGCAGTTAAAAATAGTGTTGCTTCTGGCATTCACTATTACTACAGTCCTAATGTTTAAGCAACATGAGAACCATCAAGCTGAAAAATCTGACGGTTGATGAATGGATGTTGCTCTGTCCTTTGTTATCTTAGTGCTGGTATTCCTTACACCCATACAACTTCAAAGATAACTACGGGATGATGTTTCTTACAATGAAGAACATATTAAAATGCACTGAAGCTATATTGTTTCTAGTGGAGATTATTATTGCATTTGTATAGAGCTAAATCAGTTGAAATGGTTTGCATAAGGAATGTTAGAGCTAGTGTCATGAAGTATAAAGTCACATAGTAAACTTTATTCGTGCATGTATACGAATTAGTACATTTTGTTATGGCTTCCAATTTGTGAATTAGATTAGTAGTGCTGATCAAGGCAAGCAGTATTTCTCCCTTGCTAACTGAGAGAACGGAGGATGAATCCTGTGAAGACACGGAAGGCCATATTCCCAGTTTACATTTTGCACGTACTGGTGAAATTCTTTAAAAGCTCTATGCCTTATGTCGTGTATCTGAGAACTTATTGTTTGAAGATTTCTGGTGATTTTGTATTGCTGGACAAGCCTTGGAGCTTTTACCAAACTTAATATGACAATGGATTAGGTTTTCATTCAGGCATTTCTGGGAATTGCCTGACGATTAGAGTAATGTGTTTAGAATAAAAGCTAAAAAAATTTGAGAATTATCAGGTGTTTTTATCTTTCACAGAGTCTAAGAGACTTCGGTCTTCATCACTCCAGCCTCCAAACATTTGTTGGGATTTGTCACAGAGCTGCAGCCTGTGCTTGGAAACCACCAATCCCTTTTATCATTGGTTTGTTGTAAGTCAGGCTCACTGTTCAGCAGACTAGCAGCACTGGGAGCTCACTGGGAAACTTTGTGGGCCTTCTCTTGGGCTGCTCTTGTTGAAAATTGAAACAATGTTAGGAATTGTCTAGCGGTACCACTAGTTGAGTACTAGTTGAGGGTGGGAGTACAAACAAAAGTTGCTACTTCAGATGAAAAATGTGACTAAGTAAGAAGAAAGCAGTTACGCTGGATAAATATTTAATTCCCGTTGTCAATAACTGAATTTAAGAAATAAAACTATACCACAGACTTAGAGCATGTTAAACTTAGTCAAAAACTATGCTCAAGAGAAGAGCTTCTATCCAAAGATCATACACCTCTAAAATCCCAACCGTCAGATCTTTGACTTACTTAGTGGGACCTGAGACCAGCGTATTTCAGCTGAAAATAGACATCACCTGAAAATTGTGTAGCAAAAAACTACAGACTCAACAAATGAAAAAAACTAAACTAAAGCAAAGTTCCTCCTCTGTAACAGAAGTTGTACAACCTGTACACATGCTGATTCCTGCTTCTCCCCAAAAGATAAGAAATCTATATACCCCACATTTATGATGGAGACTTGCACTCCCCACTTTGAATCATTCAAAATGATTCATTTTTCAAATCAAGACATTAAGTTTGCTTCCAAGATGCTGATTTTGGCCATTTGATATAATGGTTACTTGAGTGCTTGTTTCAAGTAAGAAATTTTAATAGCTATTGCTTCCTCTAGGGAAATGGAATGCTTCCTGCCTTTACACGAGTATTTTCATGACAGAAGCATTTAAAAATGTTAATTAGGAAACTTAGTGGGAATAAATAGGAAAGATGAACCATATGGGAGAAAGGAGAAATGTGAAAACTGGAACAATTGGAAATTGTTCAACGTAATGTAAAACAATGTTTGTTTGTTCTTTTTTTTCCCGAGTCTCTAATCAGGGATTAGACTTTATGGGTGGCAATAAACTGATAATTTGACTTCGGGACTTTTCAGAGTGTAATTCCACTCTGGTTTCCTTCATTGCAAGTTTCAAATCAATCCTGATTTAAATAGAGATGGAAATAGCAAGAAAAGAAGGGGCCAGCATGAGAGGCTCATTTGAAGGATTATCAGCCATCCTCATCTTCTCAGTCTGCCTAAATACATTGTGGAAAATGAAGGTAGACCTTGACCCACTGCACTGGCGCAGCTCTACCCACGGACATAGATGAACCTAGAGAATTGTTAACTGGGGTCTGCCAGAAGTGCTGATGGACACTTGGGATCATCGTGTTTTGCAGTTTTTCTGTAGTGAGGTGGTCCATAAGCAGATTTTTACCATTGTAAATTGTGTGTGAATGTTTTCTGTCAATGTCACAACTCTGGTATTCTTTCAGAGTAAAAAATGTTTTCACCTTGATTCATGGAGTTGAATTAAATGTTATTTAAAGAAAGATTAGAAGGCTTTGCACCTTCTTATTTTTGCTAAATAAGTATGATTATGGTCTGGGAGCACGTTGAAGAAAAACTCTTGACAGCATGTGTATCATGGCAACATAGCCTATTCAGGAAGAAGTGGATGAATTCAAAATAGAGGATGTGCCAAAGGAACAGGTGTGGTCTGAAATACAGAGTGTTTAGAAATTAATGAGCTGCAGTTCTCAATTATAACATGTACTGAATCATTCTAAATTGAATTAGTTTGTAGAACAAAAAAAAAAGTAATATTAGAAGCATTAGACTGCAAGAGAAGACTAATGTGAAATGAATATTATACATCAAGTACAAGAATGTTAATGAGTCATAAAAAGAGATTTCCATACTGCTTGCCTATGCTATACCAGTATCCGAGGCTCCCGTTCCATGAGGAATAAATTAAAAATACCTAGTAAATGTAATAATAGAAAGACCTTGTGGATTACATGAGTATCATTATCCATGAGTCTATGGATTTTTGGTCACAAAAAGATGCAGGAGTTAATTATAAAACTTGCTTTTAACAATGTGATTCTTAAATGGGTGCAGTAAAGAAGTTTTTAGCCACCATCAACATTCCCTTGTTAGGAAACAGGCCAGGTCCCACATCAGTGGGTATGATTAAGGTTCTTATGCGCCTTCTCTCTCTTAGGAAAACCTTCTAACAGTGTGGATCAGATACCATCAGTTACGTGTAGTTTCAAAATATTAGCCTAATGGTCTGTTTTTCCTTGTGATACTTACATGTAGTATGTTCATAACAAAAAGCATTTGCCATTAGAGTAACCCTCATACAACTGCCAATTTGCATTACATTTTTACTATTATTGCTCCTATACATCACACTGTCTTGGGGCATTTTAAAATTACTTTGAATTTATTTTTGGAATAAGATTTGCCTTGAGGTGTCACAAGTCAAGGGATTTTTTGCTGGGGCAATGCCTCACTGCAGCAAGCACCAGTCATGCCTCGGTCAGGAAGGCACTGTTCCCTGAGGGCCAGCAGGGCCTACAGGCAGCCTGCTTGCTCCACCAGCTGCTCATCCTGCAGGTCCCAGCAGCAATACATGTCACCCTGCAGCCCTGATCTAGCAGTGCCTGCTGGTGTAATGGTGGGCTGAAACCCTGTGAGTAGTCTTCCTCATCATCTTGCTGCTGCTTTTTCCAAGAAGGGTGTCTGGCACTGCTGGCTGCCTTCACTCACTGCCTGGCTTACCACCTGCCTGGCAAGAGGAAAGCAGGATGGGCACAGCTGGAGCTATGAATGGCAGAAAGATAGATGGAAAGAACTGAAAGCAAAGCTGGAATGGAGAGGCCTCATCTGTAAGATTGACTGGAGAGAAATCTGTTTCCTGCTCATGCAAATGTGTCATTGTTTGCAGGGAGGAGCTCTGAGGCTTTGGCTAGTTCAAGGCAAATCAGGAGCCCCAGGAGGAGGGCAGGACTGGCTGGTCCACCTCAGACACAACACAACCCATGAGGAAGCATGTTGGTATTTCCGCAGCATAAGTAAAGTTGCAGCTATCACTTGCAAAGCCCAGCTTTAGCACCACTATTCATTACAGCTTCCACATCCCTGCCTGCGTATATTCTCATGTACCTACATGCAACCCAGTATTGCTAAGTGATATTAAATGTGTCCCACCTGATGCCCTGGGGCATGGATACTACAGAGTGTGAAGGAAATCCCTAGCCATAGCCCTCCAGGCCAGTGGGCAGAGGGGCTGTTGTTGACCTCGCAAAGTGCAAAGTGTTTTGATGTTAACAACATCCTCCAGAACCACAAAAAAAAAAAGTGAATTTGGGTCTGGAGGAACGTTGATTTTTTAAATTTTATTTTATTTATACCATTGCTGGAGCCATGGTTATGTACCAAAATAGCCCTTTCCATTGAAAGAGAAATTGTTTGCCACTGAAAAGTGCCTCACTTCTGTATCGCTCTCCAGAGAAACAAATTTTATTTTTAAAACTATCATACTTTAAAGCAAGCCAGAGATTCATGCAAACTAAACCTTGTTAAGGTTTTAATTAAAAAAGTTTTAGTTTCTTTAAAAAGAGATTTAACATCAGTTAAAACATTTTAATTTTATTTTAAACTTCTTTTTAAATTCTAGATATAAAAATGTTTAACGTTACCTGCTGTGGGAATAGTTTATGGCTTTGTCATCCAAAATAATTTGTAAAACCATTAAAATTTCAAAAATAGGCATTTCTTTAGCTTTGAAGAAAGTGTATTGGGGGAAAAGATCCTATTTAATTAGGAGCCAGTCCACTTGGAGAATTTTGTTAGGAAAACCAGACTTTTTCTCAGCGATAGGATTTCGTCGTTCCCCTGTATCTTCAACCTGAACTCAGCCATGGGTACTGCTCCCTGGCACGTGGGTTGCTTGTTGAACGGTGATCTCTGTTGCTTTGATTGTTGTGCCAGCCCAATGCCGTCTGCAGGCCTTGTGTGTGTGGCTGGTGGCCGAGGGGTGTGCTGGTCCTTCAAATTGCCTTTCTAAAACATCAGCTTTGGCGCTGAACTCTTCAATAGCATTCCTACCCTCTGCTCACACAGTTTACCTGGGGACGGAGGCTCTGCCTGGCATTACCTTGCCTACAAGTGAAGGTTTGGTTTTCAAATGTGTTGTTCCTTGCTACGCGTACAATAGGCTGCGATTCTCAAAAAATGCATGCAGTATAACTGCTGGTTAATATTATTATTAAATTGCATTCCTTAGAGGGAAGAGATTGTATTACATTTAAAGTCTGAAACAATAAAGGCATATTTAGTCATTGCAACATGAAAATACCATATGAGAATGAAAAACCTGCTGTGCGCTGCACGTGCATTCCCGAGACTGAAGAAAACGTGATACTGTGTTTGAGAGAGGAGCCAGGTGGTCATGAAAAGAAACGCTTTTGTGGTGGAAATGTGTGTGGGGTTCAGGATGTCTGAGCAAGCCCAGCCTTTTTTAGGGCTTGTGAAATTAACCTGATGTTTCCATCTTCTGTTTTTTTTTTTTTTTCCCTGGAGTGATTTCAGTTTATTCCTCAACAAATGGGAAAGGCATTGATTTGCCTTTCTAGAAAGATAATTTGTCTGATGTTGACTGAATTGTATGACTGGATTAAACTTGCATAATGTGACTTTCAGAGAGTGACTAATTGGAATTTACTGCAAGCCATGGATGACTTTAAAATCAATTCTGTAGAGTCTTCATAATAAGACTTACTAATTGTGAGATTAGCACCAGAAAATATGCATATATTATCCAAATAACACAGGGAACAAATAGTGCTCAAGAAAATAGCTGCTTCCACCACACTGTGAAGGAATGCTCCAGGAAGAAGTAAGGAAAGCAGTGTCACAGTAGGACCCCCAGACTGAAGCCCTATTATGGCTGAGGTTTTAGGACAAATGAGAACGCTTGAAATAGCAAGTTATAGTCTAAGGCTTTCTTTTTTTTCCCCTTTAGTCCTTGTGAACCATGTGCAACCTCTAAACAGATGTCTTGTTTAACAGTTGTTGTGTTTCTGGGTTTGATTTTTTTTTTTTTTTAGTGCTTGTTTCAGTCGCTAAAATAATCAGGGCTGAGAGGCTGCTCTGCTGAGATTGGCCTGCCTATTATTTCCAGTCGTTCTGTTTTCAGTTTGCCTCAACCCTGTGAAGTCACTTAAAAAGTCCTCCAGCCTCCTTCCTCCTGCAGTACACTCAGCATATTGCTCCCTAAGCATGCAGTGATTGCACTGCCACAAACTAATAAAAAATAACGTAGCATCAAGGCTTGACTTTGAAAAGTGGAATGGGGAAGGCTTTCTTCCTTTCATTTCTACCTCTGGACAGTGGAAGCACTGTGGGAGGCCGGTGGGTGGGCATGCAGGAGCCACGACAGAGCAGGTCCTGAGTCAAGAACTGGCCAAGGGTGTGGGAGGAGCAGCACGAGCTGACCAGAGCAGAAGAGAGTGTCAGAGAGAAATCGCATCCTGCAGGACTTGTGCTGAGCTGTGCCTGTGCTCTCAGCGGTGGTGGCTCTCACCTGTAGAGGCTGGGGCACCAGAAGCACAGGAGCTGCTCCTGGCACTGGATTAGCTCACATACAGGTAAGCCAAGGATCTATACCTGCCCAGGGACCCACAGGGTGAACAGTTAGGTGTGTACAACAAAGTTTTGTGTTCTGGTTCAGTTTTCAAAGCAAAGGAAGAGGGCTGTGCAAAGAGTGCTGTCTTGCAATGGCAAACCTCCAAAGTTAGGGAATGGCAGAAGAAAGATGTTGTATGGTGATGTCATCTGAAAGCCGTTTTCTGGTGATGAATTTTAACTACTATCACTGGTTTGTGCTAGAGAAATAGATACAAGAAATTGATAATATAACTTTTTGGTTGGTTTTTTTTTTAGTGGCTAACTTTATGTTTTTTCTCTTTCTTTCAGTCTAGGTTTTTGGTATGTACAAATACAGTGCAAGCAGAACACGTAAGGGGCTGTTTGCAGTATGTGTGTGCAACATTCCTATATCTGTAAACAGTAGAGAAAGCTTTGCACTGAACAGTAGGAAACAGATTTATGTAAAACCAATAAGAGGTCTTAGTTAGATTACTGTAACGCAAAGCAATGTTAGAATTAAAATTCATAATCTTATAACTACTTTTCAGATTATAATGTGTTTTCATAATTAGAGCCATGAGATATGACCTTTCCCTGTTGGGTAGTCGTGCTTACCCTTTTATTGGCAATCTTAAGATTTAATTTTCCAGGATCCAGAGATCGGTTTCTACTAACGTGACTCTAAAGTGTAATTGAAAATAAATCAGTTCTTCAGCTTTAGGAAGAAGGAAGCTGATAATTAAGGAATAAATATGTCAAAAAACCCCAAACAAACAGAAAAACCCACAACTATGCCCTCTACCAGTGACTGAAAGGAAAATTCAGAATGCTTTATCTTGCTTCATAAGTGAAATGATGCAGATACTAGTACAGGCCGATTCTGATAGTAAATACACTCCGGAACAAAACAGCTGGGTTATTCCAACAAATTCCATTTTCAAGGGGTTTATTTCCTAGCATGAAGTGGTTTGTTTTTTTTTTTTCCCTTTTAAAAATAAAAGCAGAGGAATTTTGGGTTTTGGAGCAGGTGGCTCCTCTGGGCTAGGTTTAGACCCACCTTGTTCCACGAGGACTTTCATTCATGTAGTCTTTGGGAATGAAACCTCAGAGTGACTTGAGTTAGGAGAAGGGACTGAGGGAGCTCGAAGGCCTGCTTCCTCCTCCCATGGCCCTGCTGTAATCACACTTGTGTGCAGATGAGATGGTCAGTTGTTGGCATCTCTGACCACTCTCCTCATTTTTCTTTCTCTCCTATTGCTGTGTGACACATATCAGAAGGATGTGCAGAAGAATGTGCGAGAAGCACGTTTACTCACCTGCAGCAGACACGAGTGGTTAAAAGCAAGCCACGCAGACTGAGGTAGCCACTGGCAGATTGTTTCCGAGTAGGGGGATTGTGCAGCCTCCTGCGTGTGTTGGGGCACTCTTAAGGCCCCATGTATGAGCAGTTTTGTTCTGTGTTTGTCCAGGGTCTGGGTTATTAGCTGCCGACTTCTAATACAGATTAGTGGTCGGTGAAGCAGATAAGGACCAGGCTCTGAGCAACCTGATCAAGCTGCAGATGTCCCTGTTCATTGCAGGGGAGCTGGACTAGATGATCTTTACGGGTCCCTTCTGACTCAAACGATTCTGTGGTATGTTGAACCTCAGCCTCTGCAGCTTGCCCCTCTGCGGGTTATTAGAGCCCAGGCGCAGGGTAGCGGTGGCCATGCAGGGGAACGCAGAGTACTTTCAGGACTGAGCCGTGCAGCAACACTGTGATCCAGCTGCAAAACACCATTTCCACCCAGAAGCCTGCGACAAACTGCGCTTGTCTTTGGTTGTTACTGAGTCATGAGAGATAAAAATACCTCTGCTGCAGGAGGGAGAGTGGCTGCAGTGCTGCAGCCTGTGCCGAGCAGTGAGGGCTGCCTTCCACAGGCAGGTTGCTCAAGGGGAAACGTCCTTGTGGTGCCAGCGTGTGTAGGGGACACGGTGGTCAGCCCCGTGGCGTGGGTCGCTGCTGTAATAGCAGCAGTGTGCTTCTGCTGCCTGAACGAGAACTGTTCGGGAATGCACAGCAGGCCCAGCTGTGGGTGTCGGTGTGGTGTGGGACTGCCTGGTGTTCTGGGAGCCCTACAGGAGGGCAGCTGGGGTCCTAGGGCTGTGGTGGGAGGGGGCACGGGCTGAGCTTTAGGTGGCCGCTGTGCTCACAGCCTGCTGGAAGCAGAGGCCGTTACCTGACGTGAGTTTGACGAGCACCCCTTTACGTGGATAACGCTGACAAACGTGAGTTTAGAAGAATAGGGCTGGGCACCACCGCCCGGGTCGGCAGCCCCCGTTACCCCAGCGCCCACGCGGCGATGCCGGCTCACCCCCCGTCCCGCTGCCCGGCTCCCGCCGGTACAGCCGCGCCCCGCCGGGCCCCATTGGCTGCGGGGCGGGGGCGCGGGGCGGTGCCGGCCGCTCGGCTCTGCCCTACGCGGGGCGGCGGGAGCGCGCCGCGGCCGTCGGCGGAGGGAGAGCTGCGGGCCGGTACCGCCATGCCGGCGCGGAGCCCCCCGCAGCGCCGCGTCCCGCCGAGCTAGCCGTGCCCGCAGCGGGCCGCCGCTGCCATGCCCCTCCCGGCGCCGTCAGAGCGAGCCTGACAGGCGGCAGCGCGGCCGGCTCCCCTCCCGTCAGTTCCAAAATGCCGTCCAAAGAGTCGTGGCCGGGGCACAGAGCTAATAGATCGGCGGTGCGCAACTCCAAGCGAGAGGGCCGCCAGCCCGATCTGCTGATAGCAGCCCTGGGGATGAAGCTGGGCACGCAGAAGTCGTCGGTGACGATCTGGCAACCTCTGAAACTCTTTGCTTATTCGCAGCTGACATCGCTTGTCAGAAGAGCAACGCTGAAAGAAAACGAGCACGTTCCCAAATATGAGAAGATTCATAACTTCAAGGTAAGAAATTCCGCTGCTTAGTCCTTTTAAAGGTACTGTGGGGATTGCAGTTTACTTTGAATTGCTCCGTGTTGCAGCACAGCCATACATCTGCAGGCTGTGACTTGGGAAACTTACCTGTTCCCATTGCATCTCACTGCTGGGCACACCACCTGGGCATCTTCAGAGCACAGCAGCAGTGGAACGAGGATTCCATTGCTGGTTGCTTATGTGTGTGTGTATGTTTGACACTGTGTGTCAGATCCAGGTTATCTGTTCCATTTACGCTTGTTGGGTACCGAGAGATGCCAGCAGTAATGAAAGCTGCCAGCTTTTCTTTCCATTGAAGTCATAGTAGTTCAGTTTTACTTATGATGATGTGATGCTGAAAAGTCGCTTAGATCTGATTAGAGGATTAAACAGATCTCAGTTTGTCGCTGGTAAATAGCTTAAGAGGTAAGAAGCATGTTCTGCTGCATCTGGACGGAGCAGATGGTCTGTGTTTCCCTTCGTTCCTGGCTTCTCTCTTGTGTTAATGAACTGAGCATGACGAGAGGAGCACGACTTCTGTGGGGCTGCTGGAGCTGCTGACATGGGCAACTGTCTTGTGGTGTAACAAAATCTGCCTGGCCTTCTGTGTCACTTCTCGCTATTGTGTCGGCTTGAAAAAAAAACAAACAACAAATGCCTTATGCTCTTTATTAGGACGTGTCAATGCAGCACGTGCGTGTTGTGTGTCTGCCTGTAATAAGCGTCCGGTAAAGATTCAGTAACCCAACCTTTGGCAGTCAGATGCATGGTGTAATGCACAGTCCTGGTTTGGAAGGCTGAGTGAATTGATGTCATCTTGAATTCCTGCAGCAGCCAGTGTGAACTTCTCAGACAGGACATGAAGCCCACGTTGTCTTTTTAATGAATTTTTATCCCCTATAACTTTTGCTTTTATCAACTTTAAGAGCTGGGGAAACCAATGTCACATAAGCCTCTGATGATTTAATTAATTATGAATCTCTTAATTATCTCAGATTTTTGGTTTTCATTTCCATCGCACACACATGCATGTGTGAATGTGCACATACATGCACGTATGCATACTTACCTCCAGGCCATTGGATTTTATTTCTACTTCCTTCTGGCTTTTCAGTTCAGATGATGACAAAAATTGGAAGCTGTGGACGATCAGGATGTTTTGTTGGACATTACTTCTTCACTGGAGCACAAATTTGAGAGCAAAATACTATAAGAACAGCGTTCAGTATGAGCTCTTGGCATGGACTAACCCTGCCACCTGTCAGTTAAATGCAGAGCCTTTTTTTTTTTTCAGCAAGACCCTGAGATGTCCTAGAGATCTGAGACATCTTGCAACTTTCATTTGTTCCTTAGAGTCTGAAGATGCATCCTGCAGGCAGTCATTTCCCATGTACCGCAGCCTATGTAGGGTAATACGTATTTAGTTCTGCAGACATCTCTGTTCCTTAGCTGCTTTCCTATAACAGTCTGAAACACAGCTGTTTTGAAAACAACCTGACAGTTTGATTTTCATTCATTTGGGTTTGGTTGTTGCGTGTTGGTTTTTTTTTTTACCCAGAAGCTGTTTCTGAATAGTTGTGTAGCTGAATTTTCCAGCCCTTATTCTGAAACAAGCGGCATGTCTGATCCAAGGTCGTAGGTACAGCACTGGCTTCCCATGCAGGTTGCTTTCTTTGTAATAGTTGTGTTGTAGTTCCTTTACATGTACAGCCGGTTGGAGAATTTACCTTTAAAAGCAGCTGGTTTCTCAGGTCAGTGAGATGCAGTCAGCTTGCACAGGTAACTTTACTATAGAAGAGCAGAACAAAACACTCTTGCCTGGAGGGGTGTGCAGCAACGTGCTGAGGGCATGCTGCTGAGCATGGCTCCTCTCCTTTCTGTAAGGAGTAACTGCAAGCCCTTTGGGATGATTGCGTGATGGATTTCAAATGAATGGCTTGTGTACTTCTTTGCTTTATTGTTCTTCACATCTGTCCAAATTTTCTTCCTGCGTGTAAAGACGTCACCATTTATAATGCCTCAGTAAGTGCCCTAGGTTGCCTGCCAAGCAGCAAATGTGCCACCTATGTGGGAAGGAAGAAAATGTCAGCCTGAAAATGCTTTCTGGGCCTTTCCTTGGAGGTAGGCTTTTGAAACAAGAAACAAAATGAAGGCATAGGCCTCGGCTGACCAGCAGCAACTGCTGTCCCCAGGGCTCCACAGCAAGAAGGACGCTGCTCTGCCCCCCCGCAGCCCATGTTCTCTTGGCCATGCAGGCATGAGGCAGTACAAGACCTGACACTTTGCCCAGCTGCTGCTTGGACCAGACATGCTGATCAGTCGAAGAAATGATGGACTCTTAGAGATCCTTTTATACTGGAGATTCTGTGGCATCTCAGAGGGAGGAGGAATGGAGAACAGTTAATGCACAGTGGCTAGTGCCGGTTTCACAGAGCAGAGGAGATGGCAGCAGGCACCCAGGAGTGGGCCTGGGGTTGGGGCGTTTTGCTCCCTTGGCTGCCTGTGGGTGTTCCTTTGGTCACCTCTGGCCGTGATGGCACTCGCAGGAGTTTTGCAGCTGCTGACGGCCCCAGGCTCAGACGCCTCATGCTCTGCAGAAGCCAGGAGTCAACTGTGCTCATCATAGCCAGGCTGAGCACTGCGTTTCCATGCATCGCATTCCCTAGGATGTTGTCTTAGTTCTCTTTTGCTCTTCATTAAAATATGCATGTCTCCAGAAGACTGTTTTTTCTCTATCTTTCTGTGCAGTATTGATACTGCTACACTGTTTCTTAGTCACTATCTCACTAATGCCCGAGGCAGCACAGTCAAGTTAATTACAATAAATAACACTTGTAAGGCTGCCTGGTAGATCAGCGAACATTCAGAACACAGCTCCCTTTCGAACCAAAGCTTCTTCCAGAGAGCGGAGGTGTTTTTCCACTGTCGCTTAAGCCACGCCATTAGGTTGGTCTTGCTTGTTACAGTTCATCTCTCCGTGCTGAAGCAGCATCCCAAGGTGACCCCTTTGGAAGGGAGGCAGAGCAGCCCGTACACACGTGAGAAGCGGGATCGGTGAGGACCAGTGTTTGCTGGAGAGACCTTACCAATATGGAGGGACTTGCTCTAATAGAGAAACTGCTTGTACTAACAAAAAACATTTGTTTGAAACAAATACACCGACCTGGCCCTGGCCCAGATTTTACCTGTGTAATTGTATCTGTGCTAGGTGTTTGGTGGTGTAAAAAGTCATAACAAATCAATTCCATGCCAAATTATATTGTTCTAATGAGCTGCTCCTGAGAGCCCTGCCTAAACTCTGTGAGCCAGCAGGTGGAAAGTGCAGATGAAACGCTGCAAGAAGACCTGAAACCGTAACAAACCTTTACTGCATTGAGCAGAGACATTCTTCTGTGACTTCTGACATGAACTCATTTCTATTTCTGATCTTCCAAAAAGTGGGGCAGATGCAGATTTGGGGTGAGTTGGTCTAGCTCCACCGACAAGAGCGTGCTGCTTTTGATGAAGTCCAGCCCTGGCAATGAGAAGATTTTCAAAACATCTTTAAATGAGTCACTGCACTCGAATGAATATTCAGGAGGAGAGCTGGGCGCCGCTAGCGCAGTCCCTGGAGAGAGCCTCTGAGCGTACTCAGAGATAGGAAAGCCTCAGGAAATTGGAGGTTTCTTTTGGGCTCCTGGTACTTGGGGAAAAGATGTTCAAAGGCAGTGGCAATATCTGGAGAACAGAACTGGAGAAAATCTTCCACAACACTTCTGAGAAGATCTTGTCAGTTCTGTGTAGCTGCTCCTGAAACTCGTGACGCATTTATGGCAGTTCTAGCCAGAAAAGCTTTTAGGCATGGATGGATTTAGTTTTTTCCTCTTATGGTGTTTGTTTAATGTTTCTTTTTAACTTTTTTTTAAAGCCTTGGCTTTTCTAATGCAAATTCCCGGTAGTGCATTATTATTTAACCTTCCCTGGTTTCTGAATGCTAGTCCCTGAATTCAAGATCTGCCTCCATTTTTGTTTTTGGTTTTGGGGTTGGTTTGTTTTTTTCTAAATCCGTATTTCAGCAGTAATTCCGTCCCACTTTACTGGTAGTTTTCTAAGTCATTAGATGTGGCTCTTGTGGGTCTCCCATATGCGCGGCTGCAGGAACGAAGCAGCCCACGAGTGGCAAGGCTCAGAAACACTCTGCAGGGACTGGGCAGTGCCTCCAGGGGCAGGGAGTGCTGCTTCTGCTTTCATCAATGCTTTTTCCTTTAAATTAGCTGTAGCATTGTTGCAAAGTCACTTCTCTAGGGATTTGTTGAGGTTTTGTGTTAGATTTATGTCATTGCGTGGAGTGTATATGGCATGTATATATACATACAGTTTGAAGTGTAAGGATTTTATTCAATTCTCACCTATAGTTTATGAATCTTGTATATAGACACAGGTGTTAAGTAACTTAGGCCTGAGATGAAATGGACAGTGTTCCAGTTTCTAGATTTCAATTAAAAAAAATCATCTCTTCAACTCTGCAAGAAAGGTGATCAGTTTCAGTGCATTTACAAGGAAAAAAGCACACAGCCTGCTACTCTCTCTGCCATTTTTTGCCTTGTCTCTCTCAGAGCAGAACCTACCCCCATTTTCCAGTTGTTCTTATTTCTGCTGACATGATCTGCACAAACCAGGAAGTCAACGCGACATGACAGTGCTTCGGGCTCCAAGTGGGTGAGGACTGGGAGGAAGGGCTGCTTGCTCAGTGTTCATGTCTGTGCCCGCTGCCCATAGCCATGCTATTTATACTTGATGCTCTGAACCAGAGCCCCTTCTTCAGAATGGAGCTGCAGGATGAAGTCATATGCTCCATGTGTGTAACACCGCATCTGGGTTAGGCAGTCAGCTCTGCTTTTGGTGGTTTGTTCCAATACTCTCATTACACTCATTTCTGCTGTACCCTCATGTGATAGTGAATTATCTTACAGCTGCACTCTGCCACGCCTGTTGTCATGGCAGTCTTCTTGTTTCTGAGATTACTCATCAGCAGCAGCAATGTTTCCCTCACTGTAGGAAAGTCGTGTTCTGTAATATTTGGAATGCTTGAGACCCTTGTTTTAGAGGGCCTGCCTAATGTTAATATATGCAAACACTGAATTGAAGAATTGGCCAAACCAGCAGTTGAGATGGTTTGTTTTCTCACTGATCTCTCTTCTATGCCCTTCACATCCAGGCAAGCTCCCTCTGGACCCAGGGCGGATAAAGAGGGCATGCCTACTGGGTGCCAGCGTGGGAACACCCAGTGCCTGATGAAATCAGCTGTGACTGAGGAGACAGACATTAATAATACAGGCTGAGTTATCGTTTTAATTGAGACTTACAATGTCTCCTGTATCCAATTAAAAGCTTGGTAGAGTCCCAACAGGCAGAATTCAGTTGATGGAATTGCAAATCAGCAAGGACCACTGAGCTGACAGGCTTCATCAGCAGCGTCCCGTGATCCTTAGGCATTTGCCTGAAAGACACTGGTATAGCCGGCGGAGCCGCACCTTGAGTGCACCATGCAGTGTAGGTGCCCAGTGTGCGCCATCACTCAGTCTCCAGCCAGCTTGGTCTCCTCCCCAAGCACCAACAGGGCTGCTGCCCAAAGCTGGGGGTTCTGGAAGTAGATAAAGCTGCAATGCTTTTTCCATCCTTTCTTTAGTCAATATATTTCATCTCAACACAGAAGATGTTGCCTGGGTTTTCAAAATCCCATTCTTCTTGCCAGCAGCTCAGCATGGAGGGCTATGGAAGAGGCTACGCTGCTCTATATGGAGCATGGGTCCTGATGGAGCTGCTGTCCAGGGAGACAATGGCAGCCTACAACAGGCACAGCTTTGTTGTGTGCTGTCAGAGAGACTGTTTTCTGAGTTTGGTGTTTATTTTGCATATACATAACTTGTCAGATCCAGCCTTGCTTTCTGCCCCGCTAAAGCTGCGCAGATCCATCATGTTCTTTCACGTCACATTTCCAAAGCACTTTGCCGATATTCTCTCATTCTTCTCGTCCCTGCCTTGACAAGTTATATAATGCAAGTCCCCCTTTTTGAATGCTGATTATCTGCTGGCTCATTCCTGGTTTTCAGACACCAGCCAAAGAACTGCCCAGTAAAAGCAAAAAAGCATCAAAAGTAAGTGGATTTATGCAATATGTAGGTAACTTCAGCAGTGATTATTATAGAGCCTGAGAATTATCAGATCTCTGCTGGAGGAGCTCCCAGCTCCTAGGTATAGACTGCTGTCAGTCATCAGATCATTTTTTAATTTGCTTCTCTTAACTTTGCCTCTTTTTCTTAGCAATATTTTAATTAAACACAGAAAAACAAATGATATTCTATAACGTACGTAATCACTAATCACCAGAGGTAAGATATTTTTCCTGGCATATAAGAAAATGTCTTTCAAACCCAAAAAAAACCCACTCCTCCTACATAAGATCACAGTCCTTTTTATTGTACCTTGCTGGTGTTGTGGGAGAGTTCAAAATAGAAATACCAATGTTAGGTTCCCCTATTATCCTCAGACTTGCAGGGCAGCCTAATAATTGGATTTTATCTCATTTTAGAAGTAGGTATTTTCCTTTGAAATTATCTAGAATTAGATTTTTCTTTTAAATTTCGTATTTCCCCTGGAAATTTATAGATGAAGATTAAAAACAATTTGTCTTGCTCTCCCTCTCACCTGTTTTTTGCATTCTTAAAAAATCAGTCACACTTGAAACCTCATGGAATGAGGGAGAGGATTTTTGGGATCGAAGTGAGAATGAAAGATTTGGGAGATATGAAGCCCAAGTTAGCAGTTTCGTACTCTCACATTTTATAAGACATCTGCATATGGCAGATGCTCTTTTTATAAGGGGAAAGACACACCTTATAATTTAAGACATGGATCTCTGGAATTCTGCTGGGTGTGCTGTCAGAAAACTTTCTGGAAAGGTGTGTTTTTAGTTTTGAAATAAGCGAGTCACTTGGCAGGTTTTTAGAATGGGGAATTGAATATAAAAATCAGAATGTTATGTTAAAGGGTCATGCAATAGACTCAATATTGTTTGCAGGTGCTGGCCCTCTTGCTAGCAATGGGATGCAAACGTGTTCCTCCCTAGCATGCTGCCAGGTCCTGCTCTGCAGGGTGAAGCAGTCGGAGGGCTGGTCTGGCCTCAGAAGACCACTTCTCACTGTTTTCTGGCATGGCTTACTGCCTCTGATTTCATTTCCAGCGCTCTGTGCATTCAGCTTGTGCAGGGCTGGACCTCCAGTTCCGCTCCATGGCAGCGGGAGCTGAACATTCTGGCAGCACTGGGCTCTGTGCAAAGGCAGCAGCGCTTCCAGACCCCAGAAGAGGCATCAGGGCTGGTCCTGCAGGGTCGCACAGACCAGGAGTGGAAGGGCATCGTGGGCCAGAGGGCCCCTAATTAATTTTGCTGGGGAACCTCCCCTGGCATGTCAGGGAAAGGTCAAGTCAAGAGAAAGCATTACAGAAAATAGAAAAACCCACCCATAGCTTTTAATTTGTTTTAATTTTGCATTCAGAATAATGAATAAGGAAGTAATTTGAATGGGACAGCATAAAGCTAAGCAGGTTCGGGACAAATGTTCACCTGAGAAGGTGATTTCCTAAGGAAATGATACAGCAAGGCATTGCAGTGTTTGGGTGGAGCCTGGCTGCGTGGGATGAGTACGGTGATCCTGAGACAGTGATCCTGAAGGGCAGAGGCCAAGCAGGGACTCATAAAGGGAATGATGCACGCTGTGCTGGAAGGAAAGGGGAGAGCAGGGGAGCCTGCCTTGTCCCTGCTGTTTTGAGTTGCTTCTGGGTCGCAGCAGCCACCATCACTGGGACAGGCAGACTGAGCCCAGGCCTTACTGGTGACTGCAAGGCAAAGCTGTGTTAGTCCCGCAGGCATTAAAGCACAGCATTTTGCTTGAGAAGATTAGAACGTGCTTACTCTGAGAAGGAAAGGCTGTCGGAGACCTGGAAAGAAGTACGAGGCTGAGGAAGAAAGCCAAGAGGATGTGGGTAGCACAGGTGGGTAACGGAGAAGAAGGTGTGAAAAATCTCTTTGTGTGGAGAGGGAACAAGAAAACAGAGATTGCAGCTGCTGACAAGTCTTGTCATCACCTGCTTCACAACAGTCAGCTGGAGCTGCGAGAAGAGAGCAGTTGCACCTCCAGAGTTGGCGGGGGTGGCACTGAACTGCTGGAGCTGCTGGGCTGGGGACATGCAGCACCCTGCACTGCCCCTGGAGATGCTCAGGACGCAGGGTGAGCAGGGCTGGGAGCTACCCTGTGCCTTTGGGAATTGGAGAGCAGCTCTCCAGGGCAGTGCAGCAACCTGTCCACTGTCACTGCTTAGCAGGCAGCAAATGCAGGAGGGTCTGCAGCCAAAGCAGGACCTTGCCTGGGCTGCTGGGTGCTTGTTGGAGGTGAGTGTTACCTGGGGTCCAGCTGCTGGGTGCACCTGGTGCAGGGGGTGCTAGCCACCGATTGGCTCTGGAGAATTGACTGAGCTAAGCCTCAAGCATTTTTATTGTATTTCACTGCAAATTTTATTACTTTATTGTTACCAGTTTCTTGCAAGACACGCAGAGTCTTGTACACTGGCTAAGGAAGTGATGATTATCTCTGCAAACTGTCCCATGGTCTCCTTCAGCAGGCACTTTATCAGAATAAAACCTAAAGCAGTTTGTGGCATCTGCAGGATTTGCAGCTCACGCATGAGCCAGGACTGAAAGCTGCTTTGGCTTTTTCTTCCCTGGCTTTGAATTTCTTCCTGGGTCAATAAGTTCTTGTTTTCACTTAGTAGATTCATTTAGATTTCCAATTTATGGCATTAGTCTGGAGAGAATTAATTTCCTTTCAGAGCTGTTCTGAACTGGAAAGCCTTTGGGGAGTTCCCGGGATGTCCGTGCAGCACTGGTGCTTTGCCAGGCAGGACGCTTTCCACCCGGGGCTGCTCCAGCACCCATCACCCTGCATGTCCCTCATGGAGGTGCACTCCGTGCCATCACTGCTCAGGGCTGGAATCCTGCCTGGACTGAGGGGTTCCAGCAGGTGGGATAGGAGTGCCATCGCTGCTCGTCCTGCAACAGCACAGAACAAGAGCAGACCCCAGCCTCAGCCCTGGTGCTCTGGGTGGTGAGGAATGGGCAACACATTCCCAAAGCATTGCAGGCCCCTTGGCTGTTCAATCCTTTGGATGCTTCTTTCTTCCTCTCCTGCGATGGTAAAGAGAAACTTTGAGCGAATACGTGCAGAGCCTTCTAAGAAGAGGAGTTCTGGCTTATTCAGGCACGTTGCTATTGATGTCTGTGAAACAGTTGGGTTATTCTCTGTAATTTTCCTTTCTGCTACTGTCTTCCAGGTGCACACGTTCAGGGGCCCGCACTGGTGTGAGTACTGCGCCAACTTTATGTGGGGCCTCATTGCTCAGGGAGTCAAGTGTGCAGGTAACGCTCGTTCTCTCTCCTTTACCTAAGTCACCCCAATTGTTGTCACTGTTGTATTTGCGGCATGTTTCACCATACACCCATGCAGCATGGGTCTGATCTGACCCCTGCTGAAATCTGAGGAGACACGTTCCCAATGCTGCTGAGGGTTTCAGGTCCCCATGTCGGTAAAAGCAGAGCACCTCTTGAGTGCTTGTGGGGGAAACAGCAGCAGATATTGGGTTTTTTTTATTTTCATTTCAGAATGGGGGAGAAAATAGGTAGATGTGTTCTTCTCTTTATCTCCTTTATAATGCATTACATTTGCTGATAGGTGTGAGAGACTCACCGAGAGTCTTCATATGCAGGGTGGGCAAGCAGCAAATTTCACATTGCAGTTGTGAAATGGACATTTGGGTTCGTTTTCTGTCCAGCACGGCAGACTCCCAGTGTGCCATAGACCCGAAGTCGTGTCCCGGGCCTGCAAACTTGATACAATAGTAAGAAAGAGGATGATGAATAAGGGATGCAAACAAAAATGTTGCATAAGCATGCAGGTGCTGATATAAATGTGTGACACACGTGGCTGTCACTGCAGGCATTTCTGGGATTAAGCCTCTCCAAAGTAAAACACTTTAGCAATTTCATTGATGTGATTCTCCTGAAAAGAGAGGGCAGTCAGCTTTTTTCAAAGGCAAAAAAGGATCAAAGTGATCAGAATAGTTTACTGAATTTAAAAGTATCTTATGACATTCTAGCAGCCACATTTATATAAGTGGTGCAAAGAAATGTTGATGTATAAAGACCTGCATATGTTGCCCTGGAAACTGAATTTTCAGGCTAATTTAAGAAAATCTGCTCTTCTAAAGCTTTCTGAAATCTTGTCTCGAGCAAATAACAGAGCTCTTTATCCCAGAACTCCAAAATAAAATAAAAACTAATTAATAGACAAACGAGATGGAAATATTTCAAAATTTTTCCACCAGCATTATTTGAAACACAGTATTCTGTCATTATCAGCAGACTCTGCACTGTCCAGGAAACAGTGCTGATTTAAGAAGTGGTTGGGTAAAAATGCTTTTTCCTTTCTTGGTATTCCCCCCTACTGAGTATTTATTTGCAGCCACGTCCTTCCCTGCTGCATTAAGACTCTTACTGCTTCTCACTGCTTTTCACATTTCACAGGATGTATGCACAGTGCTAGAGGAGAAAGAGGAAACATGATTTTGTTCTTGAGTAATTTTCAGAATAAAGCATTTATTTTTTTCCCTCATATGAGCCTGTAAGCGTGCCATCTTCCTTTCTCACCTGAAGTAGAGTCCAAAGTTTTGGTTTGTAGGAGAAACCCACTAAGCATTTCGAGATTTCTGATATGTGAGATCAAGCCAGAAGACCAATAAAACCAAACAGTATGAAGGCTCACAGTGCTCCATGGAAGTGTGGAATTAACAAGTAATACTGTTTTTGTAATTTCATCTGAAGTGTTTGTGATGCTTTTTAAAATGTAACTACGATGGAGCTGATTCTCTGGTTTTACACAGATTTTTCTAAAAACTTCCGAGGAGCCGTTTTCTTTCCTCCTTATGGGGATGGTAATAAGAACTGCATGCCTTCCCTCTTCCTCCTTGACAGTCTAGAGGAACATATGTGTATTAGATGACTTCATAGTTTCAGAAACTATAATTAGGGCTTTCTGTCTTGTGTAAGATTTCGTGTTGGTAGCTTCCAGCACCTTCGATGACCGTATTCATAGTTGAAAATCTCACGCTGTAAAACCACGCTCGCTTGCTGGGGTGGCTGATGTGGGAGAGGTGGCCCTGGTGCTGATCAGCCAGCCCTACAGCCACTGAGGGCAAATGCCCTTTGAGCAGAGGCTGAATCCTGTCGTTCACAGCGTGATGAGTGGTGACCAGGGAAGGCACGCTCTGAGACAGAGCAGTTTTGTTTGGAGGCAATGCGGTGGGACATCCGTCACAGTTACAGAGTGTTGATGTTGGATGGGTGTGGAGATGCTTTCGAATTCCCATTCAAATGGCCTGGGGAGCCACCACTGCCAGCATAGCGTGGAATAGCCCAGGCTGGAGTGCCACCGCTTTGGCTGAATGTGCATGAGTCCTGGTTTAAAAATAAAAAAGTAATCGTTTTGCTTCTGAACTGAGCCATTTTAATGTGGAAACAATGAGGCACATACACTGGGAGCCACACGAGGCCATTGCTTTTCAGAGTAGGTTCATACTTCAAAGAAAAATTACAGCTTATAGTAGGAGGCAGCCCACTTGCATTCAGATGGGTTTCGATACCACTCCAGGGAAATCCACAAAATCTGTTTTGTGGTGTATGTAATCATTTTATTGAAAATACCTATGAGCAAAACTGCACTGATCATATGTAATTTTATATTTTCAAAGCATTTGCTTTTTGTAGCAGACAGTTGCACATCTCAAGAGGAATCTGTTGGCTGTGCAGAAGCGATAAGTTTAACAAATATAAAGGGATTACTGCATGGGCTGCACCCAACCATTCCTGCACAAAAACATGCCGAAACAGGCATGTGGGGCAGTCCAAGACCCGACAACAGAGATAAATGTCATCCATTTGAGAACAGAAGAGGAGGAGCCGGAGGAAAAAGTGGAGCTTATTTGTAATGGCTGATGGATTAGCTTTTGTTACGCAAACAAGCCAATCCTTTGAAAAATAATAAACCAGAACCAAACACTCGTAACTGTACATGTGCCATAGCAACCAGTGAGGATGCCTTAGCAACCTGAACTGCCCTGGCTCAGGCTTTGTTTCAGGCCAGTGTGACTGAATGTGTCCCCCTCAGCCAAAATACAACCTTGAGCACATTCTGTGCCTTTCCAGGCACTGCTCGGTGTACTTAGCCTCTGGGAGGTGGCTCTCCATAGCTCATCCAAGGTCAGACTTCATTGCAGATGGAGCAGTATGTCTTTTCCCTTCCACAAAGACCATCCCTGCCACCTGAGCCATGGTTGAAGTAAGACACTGGATCCTGTCTTGACTACGAAGATTTTGGGATTAATGCATGTCATGAAACATGGCAAGATTTTATTTTCCAGAGTTAAGACTGGGGGTCATGTCCAGGTTTTGGATCCTGTAGAAAATGAATTGGTGGGCTTGGTCTGACTTCTGCTGCAAATATATCCAGAGCAAAAGAGGAATCATTTCTTTTTCCTTGAATTTTATTCTCTGAAATTTTATCTTTATTTCCTCAGCTTCTTGAAAGAAAGGTTGGCTTGTTTAGAGTGAATCCTTACCACAGGCATCTACTCTACTCTCTCTGAGGGTCATGATTCCAACTTTTGCATCCTAGCCACAGGCCCTTAAAATTTTTTTGAGCTGAAGGCTCGTCCGTATGCAAGGAGTCTGCATTTTCTGATGATGTGCTCCGTCTCCAGCATGCTTTCCTTTGGGCTTTTGCCGTAAGTAGAAATAACTGAAGAAGCGTTTGAAATTATAATGCCAGCAGCTTGTGTAAACAGCCAAGCTCAGCAGAAGTTAATGAAGACTTGAGAGAATCTCCAGCTCCAAATCCAATACAAAAACTTTAAAAATGTGTTCTTAATTATATTCCTCCTATGTAAGTCTCCTTGTGCTTACTGTGCTCATCCCATTGCCCAGAATGTGTTCAAAAGAGAAACTGGAACAATATTCAAGGAAAATTTACAGATAAGCACCAGGGAGTTAATTTTGTGAATGGTATAAACATGTAAGACCCAGAAACATAGATGGAGACTGGTGTGTTGTCAGAGCCTAGAGAAAGGCATTACTGCTGCATTGGTGTACTTCCAAGCAGGCTTGTGAACCAGCAGACTTGTCAAGGGCTGCGTGTGTAGTGTCCCCTCCACAGCCCATCAGAAGTGTTCAAGGTGATGTATAATCAGCTCCTTCCTCCGTACCCTTTTGCTAATGGTTCTTTATAAGTGATTTAATTGGCAGGTTTGTTAAAACAAGCTGGTGTAAGAGCAGTAATTAGCTAGGCTTTCTCTGGGCTGTCTTAGCCTGCCTCCTATGGAGCAGATGCCTGTCTTCTGCTTTCCTTGGAGTAGGTGACTTCTTTCTGAAGAGCTGATTGAAGTAAACTTGCAGCTGGATCATCACTGCAGGGGCAAGTAGCTGATGCTGGCTGAGCAATTGTTTTGCCTTGCTACTAAATCCCTTTTGGTGCACAGCCCTCCTTTGCCCCACTGGTGTGTGGGGATGAAGGAGACCCCAAAGGAGGCAGCCCATCGTCAGGCAGCAGTTGTGCATGCGCAGTGTTCACGTTTTTTGTGGCTAGAAAAACAACTGATGCACTTGTGATGTAGCTCAGCAAAGGAGAAGGGAGGGAAGCTGCCCTGTTCTGCCCATTATACTGCCTACTCTCAGAGTAGCTGGTGTGCTTTGGGCATGATAAACTCCCATTCTGTTCACACTTGTTCCTCAAAAACACATCCAGAGTTGAGATATGCATCCAAGTTCTGCTGGTTCCTTGACTGCACCGAGGCCAAAACCAGCACAAAAGCAAAGCAGAGCTGCAAGAGGAGAGGCCAGGGGCTGTGGGAAGGGGGCTCTTTGGAGAACAGCCTCTGCCCACCTCCTGCAGGTGGTGATGCTGTTGGAGGAGTTGCACAGGATCTGGTGGTGTTCCTGTGAGGAATGAGCTGTAACGTTTCAAATGCTAATCAGGCAGCGGAGCCTTGCCTCAGAGCCGTTCCCATGGGGAAGCTGTTCCCATGGGGAAGCTGAAACTGTAAGTCCTAAAAACGGCTTTATCTCCAAGCCCACACAGACCTGGGAGCCTCGAGCAAGCCAGCGGCCCAGCAGGGAAGCTGTCGAGGAGGTAGGCAGGTGTCGTGGCCCACAGCCAGGGAAGTTTCTGACCAAATTGCCTGTGATCTTTCGAAGCTTCCATAAAAATCCAACCTCCTCCACCAAATGTATTCTCTAGAAAGAACATCTCACCTCTGTTTGCAATCAGTTTTTGCAGCACAGGCATACGTGTTCTTTTGATTGGGATGGGGGGAGATTGACTTAGTTTGAGAGGCTTTTTTTCCTTATTGTATTTCGTAAGCCCGGATCTTTCTGTAGTATTAAGAAAATTTGTTGCCAAGTAACGAGCTGCCCTCTAGAAATTGCTTCCTAAAGAATAGCGTACCCTATCGTGCGCCATATAGTGGTGTGACTGCTAGCAGGTTTCAGGGATCCTATGCGTATGTCTGAAAGCAGTTCTGCAGTGACATTGCTTAGGACTCTGGTGGGACAAAGGCTGCCCCCAGCTGTGTGTTGCAGGTTGACAAATGGCATGTGTGAGGCAGGGCAGCACAGCGGGCAGGTTGTCTGCTGGTTGAGATAGTCCTGCTGCAGAGGGCTGACCCTTGTTGCACAGCCCTGTGCCGTGTGCCCTGTGCTTGGAAGCACAAAGTCCAGCTTGTAGAGCCACTGAGGCACTAATGTGCTTGTTCACACGCACCCTGGGTCTGAGGGAATAGGAAACGTTGCTTTCCCGACTCCAGAAAAGAGCACTAAATTATTAAAGGAAGGCTTCTAGCTCATGACTGATTGATGAGAGCAAATTCCTTTCCAGCCTTTTCACCCTTGCAAAAGTAACAACACGGATGATTTCCACATGAGTAGAACCCATCACCTGCACCCCAGGTAGCTTCCTGCAGCTGGTGGCACGGCCACGGCCATCAGGTGCCGCAGCGGGTGGTCCTGCACAAGGCATCGTGCTGTGCCACCGCTCCCACCCTTACCGCCCGTCTCTAGCGAATCTTGCAGGCTTTTTGCAGGTAAGATACGTCTGCCTTTGGCTCATAAAGCTGCTTGTCAGAGTGACCAAATGCGTGAATTTTTCTTTGGGATAATTCAAAAGTCTAATTAGAATGATGTATATAGCGTATGGTACAGAGGAGCGTGATCAGCAGCCATGTTACCCAGTGTATCATAAACCAAGGGAAATCTAAAACTGACTAAAATCAAATCAGCCCGATAACAAAAAGCGACAGCTCGGTATATTTTAGTCTCTGCAAATATTTATAATGTGTGCTCATGGGGTGATATTAAAGGACGTATATCTTTTGGTTGTGCTCGTGCATTAATATGAACACCTTATTTGTCCTTTCAGCCCGGTGAACTAACATCAGTATAAGCTGTTTCTTAAACATTACAAAACCTTTTTCTGGGCATCATGGGAAAGTATTGTCAGGCTGGTTTTAGATTTAATAGCTCTCACAGAAGCAATGTCACAGCCCACCTGAGCTCCTAGATCAATATGCTATTAAAGTCAGGGTAGCTTATCACTGACTTTTAAAGCTGACTCTTTTTTTCCTAAGTTTCCAGACTTCCTATGTACTCTCAAATTTATGACTGCATTTTTTTGGTCACATTCCGTATATTTGAAAGGTGGCCACAATTTGCTAGCTGGATAAAAAGGAATGGTACACATGACTTACGGTTCGAGTTGGGAGAAATCATCTCTGTAAAGGTGGAATTCTGATTAACTGAAGTCAGCGGAAGTTTTCCTATTGACCTGCCAGGGGTCATGACTGCATATTTTAAATCTGCCCTGGGTTATTACAGGATTTATTGGCAGATATGATGCTTATGGGGGTTTTTCTTTCGCTCTTCTCCAATTCATGCAGCTGGTCAGTGGGTAGGCTCTGATGAACTCTGTAAGAACCGGATAACGTTCTTTGTTACTTTGCAGTAGATCAGGAGTAAAGCTGCTAATGCCAACTTAGCTACTCTGGATTTATTTTGATATAAGTAAACAGACCTTAAGAGTGAAATCAAAAGAATCTTGGTCTTACTCAAGAAACCCAGCCAGATCATGCAGATACAGGCAGACAAGGCAGGTGGACGTGAGGTTTCACCATGCAGAAGCGGACAGAGGGAATCAGGTCTAGGCTTTCCTGTTCCTTTCTAGATGATTCTCAAATAACGGGTTTCAAGGCATCGATGAAGCACCTGCAGTGAGAGCAGAGGGCAGTTGTATTTAATAATACGCAATTTGCAGGGGAACTGCAGTCTTTTAGTACTAACAAGTAAGCTGGATATCACTAGAGCAGAAGGTTGGCACGTTGCACACAGCTCTGCGGAGCGGAGGGTTGACCTTCTGGCCGTGTGCTTTCTACCTTGTCTGAGTTAGCGAAACAGACAGACGGTCGTCCTTCAGCCGTGCGTGACTCTGGCTGTCAGCTTGGTCAGAGACTGGTGACTGAGACATGACTGTTAGCTCAGGAGAGGGATCCACCTGATAGAAACCATGGCACCGAGGAGATTCAGCTTATCTGTTGAAACAAGTAGCATTTTTCTGTTGCAAATACACTGAAATCCCTTACAAGGAGATATTGCTGTTAAATTGCTAAAGTGAGTGAGCCTTCTACATTTACTAAGAGCTAAAGAGCCTTGACTGTTAGAAAGATATTGCACAGCCCAATAATATTATTGAAAGCAGTGCTCATGCGCTTTGTAAGCATTCAGTATCTGAAGAGTTTCTAGGTTTAAATGTTTCTCAGGAGTGTTTGTAAGCCCTTAAGCAGTGGGTCAGTACATAAAATCCAATCAAGTGTAAAGGAAGAACAAAAGACAGAGAAGGAAAGTTGACTTTTTCTGTTGTAATTCTGGCATTAATGAGGTCAGATCCAAAGCCTATTTGAGTCTATGGGATTAGCAATAACGCAATTATTTTCAGAAGCAAGGTTTTCACATAGGAAACATCTCTGTAAATTAGATATTTTAATGAAATAAAACTTTCTTGTATGTAAATATAATTAGGATGAGCTCAGTGAATGTGATAATTGCTTTAAGTCAAGTATAAGACACTTGGAAGCATGTTTTTCTATGTTTATATATTTTAGTCTTAATTAGCCTTGGATTCCCAGAAACATAACTCTAAGCTCTATTGCTGTCTATGTGAAGTGGCTAATTTGCACTCAGGAAATGACTAGTGAGTCCTCATGAGTAAGACAGAACCATTCCAGTCTTGTAGACAGCAGTTTTGACAGACATTGACAGCATTTCTGAGAAATCTTTTAATATTCCAAACTTTTCACCCTGATGGAGTAGGTGCCCCTTGCGGCAGCCATAGGGATCTGTGTACAGTCATGATATTTGCATTCATAAATACTGTTTCTACCGCAAATTTAGGGTTTCAAAACAAGAGAAATCAAGAATTAAGATTTCCCGTGGGTTGCCAGGATGCTTCCCTTCTGCGTGTGCATTGAGACATTGCCCCTCGTTCTTTGGCTCCACATTCTTTTGCCTCTACCACTGATCCTTGTTCTGGTAGCAGAACAGATGGTTCTGGCTTGCTAGCACTACACAGAATTTTGTTTTCCCCTTGCTGTTGAAAGTGGAGCCATTGCTCACCCTGGCAGGGCGGCATTCAAACCCTGCTCCAAAGGCGAGGAACTTCCCTGCATTCCCACCAACGGCCAATGAATGTCTGTGGCAGAGAAAGCCAGAACATCCCCCTCCCATTTTAGAGCTTGAAGCACTGAGGATTTATGCTACAGGATTTGGGTCACACATTTCCAAAGAGTTCGGGCTCCCTATTTATAGCCCTGAGGGACCTGATTTGCCAGAGCTATGCTGAAATGGAGTGCTGGTGGTATTTAAAGCCTGGGCGGAGCCGCCCTCACCCCGCTGGCCCATGCGCTCTGAGGTTCTTTGCAGTAATGAGAATAAACTGCTGGCAGAATCCAGGGGGAGTCTCTGCAGAGAGCTGTTCAGCACTGCAGTGGGAAATGACAGATTCCATCGTGGGGTTAATCCTTCAGGTGTCCACATCCCTTTGTTCCGCTGCTGTGGAAGCGCAGGGGGCTGGGCCTGGCAGTGGAGCCGCATGGAGACGTGGGCAGGGCTGGGGGCTCGCTGAATGCCAGCTGCAGCTCACACGTAGCCCTGACCTCACTGTGCCACGCTTCTTGCTGGCTGCCGCTTCCTCCTCAACTCCTGCAAGTCTCCTTTGCAGAACTGGAGAACTTGCAGTCAAGTCGGGGTGCCGGCTGCTGGGTGCTGGCTGGGCACCGCTGCTGGCAGAGGTAGCGGGCTGTGCTGAGCTGAAAAGGGGCTGTGCTGTATAATCAGTGTTGGTTTCCTGTGCGATGGTTTTTTCCCAAACCCTGGTTAGTATGTTCTGTGTGGTTTTGAACAGAACAAACATTTTTCCATAATCTGATTTCAGCCGAGTTTCACTTAGGCTAAATTTTATTTTCCTTTTGCTGTGGAGTGGTTTGTTTATGCTTTAAAAAAAAAAAGAATGAATAAATAAGTAAATGGAATATCATCCCAAAGTCACTTTTAAAGTGAATGGAACCGTTCCGGTGTCTGCCAGCACGGCTGCACACCCAGCCTGTGGGGCTGCAGAAGCTGCAGCTGCAGGATCAGGTCAGGATCCTCGCGTACTCGGCAGTCCTGACCTCAGGATCCATCTTCACCAAACACCAGCCTAATTGTCCGTTCGTTTTTCCCTCAGATTGTGGTTTAAATGTGCACAAGCAGTGTTCCAAGATGGTCCCAAATGACTGCAAGCCAGACCTGAAGCATGTCAAAAAAGTGTACAGCTGTGACCTTACCACGCTAGTCAAAGCACACTTCACGAAGAGACCGATGGTGGTAGACATGTGCATTAGGGAAATTGAATCCCGAGGTAAGGCGTAGTTAATGGGCTCTTGTTGCTTTACTGATAATCCGTTTAGATTGATCTGGGTCATCTGGGTTTCTGCTGAGCGTATGATTGCTCAAAACAGATTTGCACAAGACGTTTTATGACTGCCACTTACCCTACACTGTTAATGTTATACTTCATATTATTTCATGGTTCGTACCCATTTATAATTTTATAGATTTTCCTAGAACCTGCTTAATGGACAGTTACTACTTTATTGTTACATATTGGCACCTGTCTTTTCAGTGATATTTTTATTAAAAAATCAAGTGAATGTGCCAGGATCAAAGCCAGTTAGCGCGGATGTGTTTCCTCTTGCTGGTTCCCATAGTCCACAGATATCCTTTTCTAGAATTCGAATATTTGTTTTCACTCTGAAATGATGACAGAACATCTCATATGCTAATCTCAGTTATTTTTAAATCTGCTGTAATTGGCTTAATATGTTTCTTCAGCTCTGAAACCGTTTGCATAAACATAATTTAGTGCTGATATAAGGAGGCAGCTAATGCAAGGGTCAGGGTTAAAAGGGCAGGGTAAGATTTCATTCTGAAAGAAAAGCCTGATCAGGCTGTTAGCTGGTCTGCTCTTCTTCCCTTAAATGAAGAACCTGGCAAAGAAAGGACTGGGTGGAAGGAAGCTGTAAGATTAGTACTGATTTTAATCTTGTTGAAATGTTCCCTGCAGGTCTTAATTCTGAAGGACTGTACAGAGTCTCAGGATTTAGTGATCTTATTGAGGATGTCAAAATGGCGTTTGACAGAGGTACATTCTTCCCTTGTGCTTCCGTACTAACTAGACACAGCCTTTATGTGCAGCCCCAGCCTGCCTCATGCTTCTCTGTGCCAGTGGTCAGAGGGAGTTGGGGGCTGTGCTGGCAGAAGGGCAGGGGGGTCTCCTCCATCAGGAAAGCATATCAAATTCTCTTTGCCCTTTATTACCAGATCTGCTCTTCTCCTTCCATCAGTATCTGTGCTTCAGTGACCACGTACATAGGAAATGATAAAGCTTTCTGAACTAGTGCCCTAGTTTGCAAGTAAAACTGCGCTCAGCGGGGTGGGAGAAGGACAGGGCACGTGGTGAAGTGCCTTAAGAGGGCTGTGCAATGTAAATGCATCTTTCTGGATGAAAGCTCCAAAATAATAAGATAAATACAGTCATGCAAACAAAGTTTGAATTATTACACTCCAAAGGAAGTCAGTGAGAACAAACTCTTCTCTCTGACAAAAGGCAGTAGGAAAATTAAAGGCTTTCCAGCTGCAGTCCCCCTATCCCAGTAGAAATCAAGGCCAAAATCCATTCTGTAAACGCTCCCTCTTGCTTCAGCGGAGAGCTGGACCTATTCACACAATATCTGCCTCCTCTGCAGCCTTAGCAGGGTGGGGATGTGCTGCAGAAGCCAAGTTTTGGATCCATGTCCGCTGCGGTCAGGAGTAGGTAGTGTGCTGTAGCTAAATGGTGAACACACGTTTTTCTTATGAAACAAGGAGGCTGCGGATAAAGATGGTTTCGGTTGCTTTTTCTTTTTTTTTTTTTCTCAGACTTTCCCTACTTTCACATGCAGTGCTGACAAATGTGTTGTTTGGCAATGCAGTGTGTACAGAAATAGCTCAACTTCCACACATTTCTACAACATAGATAGTGCTAGAAGAGGCAGGCAGGTTTTTTTCTCCCCAGAAAAAATGCTGCATTTTTGAAATCGTTTGAAGCGAAGAAACGATAAGTTTCTGTATAAAAGACTCAACTGTGAAATTATGAACTTCCCAGCCCAGTAACACAACGTTTTCCTCAGAAATCTAAAGGCTGTAGTTTTGTCCAGTCTAATAACGTTTGCTTAAGCAAGATACTGTTTTTCTTTCGAATGCTGTTTTACATCTGTTTATATTTCCAAGGCTTTAATGTCCTTGCCTTCTCCACGCAGATGGGGAGAAGGCTGATATTTCTGTGAATATGTATGAAGATATCAATATTATCACTGGTGCACTTAAACTGTACTTCAGGGATTTGCCAATTCCACTCATCACATATGATGCCTACCCAAAGTTTATAGAGTCCGCAAGTATGTATAATGCTTTTTCCTCCTGGTTTTTATTCTTTTCTTCTCTTTTCCGTGCATGATTTGCCCGTTGATTTGGTGGCTGTCCCCATAAAACTTCCGCTGCACGCCCTATTTAGTAAGGATTGCAGGAGTAAGTGTGTGCTGCACATTATGACACAGTCGTGTGGTGTTACATGATCATGGGCACATTTGTCTTCCCCTTTGTCGCCGGCGATGCGTCCTTTCCCTCACACATCATGGATTCCATCCCTTTGCATGTATTGCGTGAGTCCCTAGTACTTGACAGTGATATTTAAAGTCTTTGTTTTTTTCTTGCTAGAAAGAAAGTGATTTATGAAAATGCTTAAAAATAAGAAGCCGTTTGTTTCTACAGGCTGATAAGTGCTCACCATAAGGGCACCGCCAAGGCTAGTCTCGCAGGTGATGAGTCTGCAAGCAGGGCAGTAGGGCTAGCTGGAGCATCTCTGCCGAGCATCCCGGCTGCATGAACCATCTCTGCCATTTAGCAGGCCCCCCAGCACACCTGGAGAGGTGTGAGAGAGCTGTGGGAAGAAGGGGAGGGCCGGATGCTGGGCTTGCCGCCGCCCTGGAGAAGGCTCTTTCCAAGCAGAATGGAGACAGCTAGGGAAGCTGATGGCAAAGTTCCCGGTAGCTTCTGCTGTTCCAGGGCTGCACCTGTGGATTATTTGTGAAAAACTGGTCCAGTCAGCAAGGTCTGCAAGGGGAATTCTTTTTAGCAGGCTGCAGGGAATCCTTTAGTGAGTGCAATTTGGGGGAGCTTTCTTTGTCTGAAACAATCACATCCTGACTGTGCTCTGAGCTTCGGATGAGCAAATCTTCCACGATGAGCTTTGGATAGGTCCTGTAAATGAATAGGCCAAGAGAGCTGTGAGGTCCTGCTCTCCTGCAGGCCTCCATTCCTGTCCTACCGTGTGTGAGTTCTGGCTGTGCACATGGTGACTGTGAACATCTGTGTTTCAGAAACCACCGATCCAGATGAACAGCTGGAAATTCTCCACGAGGCGCTGAAACTGCTGCCGCCTGCACACTGTGAAACACTGAGGTATCTC
This sequence comes from Numida meleagris, assembly GCF_002078875.1. Taxonomy (NCBI): domain Eukaryota; kingdom Metazoa; phylum Chordata; class Aves; order Galliformes; family Numididae; genus Numida; species Numida meleagris. The sequence goes on from NC_034413.1 coordinate 50,810,714, forward strand.
ATGGCACATTTGAAGAGGTGGGTAGACTGTCTGCAAAGCAAAGTCCACGTCAGGACCTCTAGAAAGGCTGGGCAAGGCACATCAGATTCTGCAAAGCAAATTTGGAGTTGTTCCTGGAGGCTGGCTGTGGTGGAGAACAATCACTGCTGAGCAGTCTGTCCCCCAAGCACTGGTTTTTACCCCCACTTAAAGCAGTCAGAAAGTATTTGAAGGATGTGAGTCAAAAAGGCTGTCGCTTTGAAGCAGAAAAGTCTCCTGCCTGACAAACGTGTGCTATGTTTAAAGTTACAATGAATATTTATGGTTAAAAAATAGCCTTTAGTATCTCTGGAAGTAATAAGTTACTGCCTGGGCAAGGAACTAATACAGTTTAATGCGCATGGATTGGAGTCTTTTTCTGCAAAGTCTCATCTACCCTGATAATCTCTGGCACACTAAAAAGAAGGCACTTACTAGGCTTGAGCTGACACCCATTAGGCACAGAGTTACTTGGCCTGGTGAGGTTTGCCAGTGTGGACCTCCTCATGCCAGATTCCACCTTCTCAAAACTATAGAAACATCGGTTCTGTGTGAGGTTCCTCCACTGCCCTCAGGTGGAAACCGGTCAGTAGACTTAAAAATTGCTCGAGTGAGACTGACAAATGGAGATCCAGTACAATAGCACGGGTTCTATTTCATTCCAGAAAGTACAGGAAAAAAAATTACGTGACAGGTTTGGGTATCCATTTCAGTTTCTCTAATAACGCAAAAAAGTTTGTGTTCTCTAATAACACAAACTTTTGTCACTGTATAACAATTAGTCCCTTTCTTTAGGAAAAGGACAGCTTGATATTACGGTCTTTTCTTTTCCATTTGTAGTTCTTGCACAAGTAGGAATACATTGACTCTGCAGAGGACCTCAGGCAGAATTCAGCTACAGGGCTTCTGCCTGATTTGCCCGTTTATTCATTTATTCCAGTGACATTTCAAGTGGAAGTTTTAGAACAGACAGAGGCATGAACAAAAAAAAAAACCACCTGACTGCTTGTGAAGCGTGAAGATAATTTTTCCTTACCTCGCTCAGGAGTTGCAGTTGCTGCTCCAGTTAGCAAGTTGACATTGCACATTGTATTTGTGGTATTGGTGAACAATAAAGCAGAAGGGTGATGAAATGCACTCATTTTTAAACATGCACCTAATGCGTCCGATCCAAAAAGCTGTTCCCAGCTTCTCCTTCCCAGTGCTTTTTAAGGCTGTGCAGTCATTATTTGCGCAGGAAGCATCTCCCTCACAGCAAGTGAAAAACCCTGTCCTTTCTTACAGAGTAACGCTTCACGAAAAGGAAAATCTCATGAGTGCAGAGAACCTGGGCATCGTTTTCGGACCAACTCTTATGAGAGCGCCAGAACTGGATGCGATGGCTGCGCTGAATGACATCCGTTATCAGAGACTTGTGGTGGAGATGCTTATAAAAAATGAAGACATTTTATTTTGAATATTTTGGGGGTTTTGTAATAAAAAAAAAGGAAGCAACGGCGTTCTATGGATGAAGGAATATTTTCAAGTAATTTAATGGCTCTTGTCGCTGAATTCCGTATTTGCTAGAGCTTTCGATGTATTCAGGATAAAAATGAAGGAACTCTTTGTCATTTCTGTAGTGCCATTCAGCTGATGTTGAAAAAGGTTAACACATACTTTCCAGTACTAGTAATCCTGGGTGTTTATCATGTGAAAATAAAAAACGAGAAGCCTACAGCTATTGCATGATCTGCTCCCTGTTCTCCCTGCTCTGGTGAGAATCATTCCATGAAGAAAACAACGGACCTGGTGCGGCATCTTTGTTCTGGATAGTTTGTGGTTGTAATTCAGCATGTTTCTCAGTGTAAACCTGTTGTGAATTTGCTTTTATGTTCTATGTAATTGGTTTCTGATACTAAAAAGAAGGCTGACTTATGTGAAATGGAGCCTCTGGCAGTTTATTGGCGTTTCATATCATTCTCTGCCACTGTTTTGGCTGATTTCTTCTTGGGTTTCTTTCAGGTTTTTTTCATCATATAGTAATTTGTTTTTAACAGAAACAAAATGTGTACTTTTTTTAAGTAATTCTCCATGATGTTTATGGTGGTTGCAGCAAAATCTGCAATGCTGAGCAGTGTTCCTTTATTATTATTGCTATTTCAATTGTAATTTTGTATTTTTATCTGGCATGCATATATTAATTTATTAAATTTTGCCTTTAGAACTCGAACATCAAGTTATTTCTTTTTGCTTTGTGAGCATGTTTCAGAAATCCTGTTTGTTTCATTCTTACTGACTTCCGCTCGAACAGCCTCTGAATTAAAAGCAGCAGGTTAGAGCATTGCTCTTTCTGATGAGACCACTGATCGAAATGCTTTGGAGCCTGACACTTTGCTAAGCTTCCCGTGAATTTCTCTTTATATTTTATTTGAAAATTTCTATCTGCATTGTCTAGGATACTTCTCAGGAGCGCTTCAGAATTCTTAAATAAACCAAAGAAGTGCCATCAAATCATCTCCTGCTTCATAGGTTACGTACACTGCTGTAATTGCCTGTACACAAATTGGCATTGCAGTTTGCCACTATGCAGTTGTAGGTGCCCTGAATATATGAATACACCACTGAAGGTCAAATGCAAGTGCATCCCAGACCACGTGCTCCACGTTGAAGGTGTTGCAAAACTGCAGCTCCCAGGAAAATGGCACAAGTCCCAGCTTGAAGGGCTGGCAGTAAAAGAAGGACAGAAGGAGAAAGGGATCAGTCTTTGGGCAACGTAGACGGGTACCCGTGGAGAAGAAAGACATCATGAGATGCTAGAGCTAGGGAGATGCTTTGCTTGGGCACCTTCCCTGCTGCCTGCCCCAAAGGAGAGCAGCCAGGTGAGGCTATCTGGAGCTTCACCCAGCCCTCCCCTCAGGCAGCCAGGAGGAGGAAGAATCACCTCAGAGTTGCAACCAGCTGCTCTCTTCTCTGAGCGGTCAGCTGCCTCCCTGCATCGCATACTTCCCTCCTGTGCCCAGGCTGAAAGGGAGGGGAGGGTAGGAAGCAGTTCTCCTGGAAGAAAGGTGGTAAAGCTGGTTTGCACATGGGTAAGTGTATGTGGAGTGCTGGTGGAGAAGCTTGACAAAGGCTCCTACAGCGTTCTCTGTAGCTGGTGAGTTGATCCAAGGGTTTCCAGTGCTGCAGGATGCGCCTACAGTTGGCACCTGGATGGCCATGTTGGAGCCACCCCAGTGGCACTGAGCAGGGCAGAGAGCACAGCCAGGAGCAGCAGTGAGCAGAGGGAGACCTGCCTGGGCCTTCTGATGGAGAAGGGGGAGGTGCTGGAAACAAGCACAGGGGATGGTGGTGGTCAGGGGACCTGAGTGGAGTCTGGGGGGAAAGAATATTTCAGTGAAGATAAAGCAGGATCAAGTTAATTCCCAAAATGTGATTGGGGCAGGTAATTGCCTTAAAAAAATTAAATACTGGAATTATTGGGGAAATGGACACTTAGGACAGTGCATGGGGTGTGACTGGGAGCTTTGGGGAAAAATCTTTTGTTGATTAGAGTCTGTTCATGCCTATGGCACTGGGATGGAGGCTTGGCTTTGCCACATTACCTGGCAGGATGGAAAACCTTCTCCATACGGGTTCGTGCTATACTAAGCTTCTGCCTCCCACAGTGGCAAAGGAGGAAGTAAAGGCTCCTAGAAGGCAGCTCTGGTGTACTCACCCTGTTCTCAGTCTGGTTTTCCCTGCTGATGGACATTCTGTGGTGTTTGTATTATGGCTAAAATTACATCGCAACAAGGGGAAAGAAAACATTTAGTGAGCCTAGCAATCGTGGATTGCTTTTTTAGTCATGCAAAATTACTGCTTAGCAACTGCGGATCAGACCTGGAAAGCTTATGTAATGTATGAGGATGGGGGGTTAGGAAACGCGTTGCGGGTAGAAATGATTGCTGAGTGCCATTACCCACTCCGGAGCCCCAGCGCTGACGGCATCCTCACGCTGGCCTGCTCTGCTCCCTGCACAGCGCTTCTCATGCCACCTTCTGTGTATCAGTTTGACAGTAGGATTCACGAGCTGCCCTAATTCCTATCGCTGGCTCTGTGGTCAGGGTGCCGTTTGTTCTTACTGGAGCTCTCCCAAGAGCGATGTCAATAAGCTGCTCAAGGAGTTTAAGAGCTTTTGGTTGGTATCCTTTCCTATTCCTCCTGTGTGTGTCGCGTCTCAAGGACGCACACAGCTCCTCGTATTGCCTGGGTCTGTATCGCTCTGCCTCAGTGGATTGTGGAAAATGATTCTTGGGCTTCTGGGACCCTTTGATTAATGTATTTCCTGAGGCAATTAGGCATGGCTTGAAAAAAAATCTTGGCAGCGAACCAGGATATTCATTTCCGAGCGCTGTGTTGTCTGTGATTTTTTTTTTTTCCTTTTCGCTATGAATTTTAGAATTTGAATGTAGAGCTTTTTGCCTCTTTTTCCATGCTTTACTGCTAACTGTGTCAGTAATGCAAACAAGATTGCCCAAACTATTAGCATGATGCATTTTTTGGATGAATATTCATTCGGTGGCATACCGCAAGGCCTGCTGGAAGGATTGCTCGCTGAGCCCAGGACTTAGTGCAGCTGGGGGAAGCAGCCATGGGCCTGCAGGGTGCTGGGGCCTGGTGCTCCCCTTCTGGTGGGAGGGAATTCAGCCCCCCCCACCCCAGTCCCTCATTCCATCTGCAGCACTGGCAGTGGATCTGGCCTTGCTCCTAAACTGTCACGTTAGTTTGCTAATAGTGTTAATTAAGAACAAAGCTGTTCTGCTGTGACACCTGCACCTGAGTCTCCTTCAGTCATGAGAGGCTTTAACAGGCAGCCTTGGCCCAGCTGAGCATGGTCTGCTGCGGTTTGCTGGAACAGCGGCAGGCGGCCCTGTGGGGTGCTCCTCCATTTCAGTGAAGGCAGCGTGGGCTATCAGGCTCTGTAGGTGCTGCAGGCATTGCCCAGGCACTGTGCAGGTGTGTGTAAGCACAGGCTGTGGCCTTTAAAACACAGTGCTGCATGACACCTCTGCATGGATGTGGCTGTGGTCTGCCAGGGAGATAAACTTCATGATGAGACTAATTTGAGATAGAATCATAGAATTAGCTAGGTTGGAAAAGACCTACAAGATCATCCAGTCCAACCATCCACCTACCACCAATAACCCCACTAAACCATGTCTCTCAACGCTATATCTAAAGATAGATGTTGTTTGGACTGGTTCAGCTGGAGCTCTTTATTTTGATTCCAGTTTCTCTTGTGCTGCTTTTGCTCCTGCATTGCTTATAGAACCACAGAATCATGAAGGTTGGAAAAGACCACTGAGATCATCTAGTCCAACTACCAACCCAACCCCACCATGCCCACTAACCCACGTTCCCAGGTGCCACATCACAGTGAAGTAGCCTGGTGCTTGGTTCCACCTGGACGGGCTGCTGGACCACGGAGCCGTGCTGGCTGCAGTGTATTCCAGCACCTTGTGTTGTTATTTTAATACTTCAGTTGTGGCTTTGAAGGTGTTTCTTCAGTTGAGGACTTGGTGTTGGTTTTTCTGCTTCCTTGGTTATAAACACGAACCTATAAGCTCGCTGCTGGCCAACACAGCGGACAAAGGTGGCAGAGAGCCTCCAGCCTGCAAGGGGGCAAAGTCAACCTGGAGCATGGCAGGTGAGAGGTGCACAACAGGGACCACAGAAGTCAGTATTTTCCATTAATTACCAACAAGACACGGTGCATGCACTGGCAGAGCTCCCAAAGCGAGCGATAGAAGTGAACGTTCTGGCATGCAGTCAGCAGCTGCTGGGGCACACTGACAGGGCAATGGGGCTGTGGGACCAACCTGAGCTCACTGGGGGCTCTGGGCAGTGAGCAGTGCTTCCCGAGGTGAGATGGATGCTTTGCAGAGCCCTGCTGCATGTGCTCTGCCAATCTGTGTAGTTTCAGAGCTAGAAGAAAAATAAACTCACCCCTGTGTGTTTGCTCAGTTAATGCTGGCTGTGAAAGACTTGCTGCCACGATCCTAGGTGCTGTGGGGCTCCCATGGGGCCGTAGAGGCGTTTACAAGTGGCAGATTTTATCCCAGCTGCATGGAGAGTGACTGTGGGGTGTGACAGAGGTGACAGTGTGCAAGGGTTGTGCCAGTGGTCTCCTCATGCACCAGCACTCCGGAGAACTCGTGTCCTAACAGAGCTGAGGGGATGTGACTATTCCTGCTGGACTGGGTAAGAGAAGGTAACCAGTGAAACATGCTGCCCACACCATCAGCTTGCCTTTCTCCCAGCAGTGTGGTGTGGCTTCCCCAGAATTTCTGTAGGAAAGCTCTGAAGTCCAGCACATGGCCAAAACGCATCACCGTGCACAGGAGCTGGGCAAGCAGCTTGCTTTGCGTAAAGCTGGAAGCAATAGTCTGCACTGCAGGTACTCCAGCAGAGAGCCAAACCTTTTTTAAAATAGTGTATTTAAAGCTGTAAGCGTGAGCACCTGGAGATGTCCCTCAGGGTAAGTGTAGTCCCACTTGGGAAAACTGCTGTATGAAGTGGGATGTGGGTAAGGTGATTGCAGAAGTTGGGAAGCACCACCCTCTACTTTTTATACTTGCAGTAACTCAGCTTTGTACTTACAAAAGCAAATTTGCATCAGATATGTATCCAAGGTACAATAGGATGATGCCAAGCCATCTCCAGAGGTGGGTGCTCATAGGAGCACACTTGTACGCCCAGAGCTTGCTTAGACCCTGCTTTGGGTGTGGGCCTGGTCAGCGTGCAGTGGACTCCTGTCCTGCAGCCCTCGACACCCACCTGCTGTGCTACAGTGGCCCCATGGCGAGTGGCCGGCTGTGGGAGGGCTGGCATGGTACATGAGCTGCTCTGGTGTGGGAACTGGCACAGATGCCCACTGCCAGCTGCCTTCTGTCCAGGGCAGTCATAACTCACTGTGACCAGAAATGCCACTCTCCTGGCACTAAAATATGTTAAAAAGTGCACCAGCAACACTGTGAGCGGCCTGGGAATGGGGAAAGCGGCCGCTGGTGCTGATGGCGTTATTCGAGGTGATCATTATTCTTTGGATTAACCTCAGTCCTGCATCCCCCGTGCAGCCTGCAGGGCTGTGGCAGGGTGCCCATGGGCTGGTGCATTGCTGGCGGTGCTGCCGTGCCTGCAGCAGCTGCAGGCCGCCCTCCACTATGGGATCGGGGACAATGGGAGCTGCCGGCGCAACGCAAGGCCGCAGCCACGGGGAGGTTTTACGTGAGGGTAAATGTAAATGCAGAGGCTGGGTGTTGGGGTAGTGGCAGAGTGTACGAGGAGGAGAGTTTTAAGAACAAAATACACATAAAAAATAAAATTAAGGCATCCATCATGGAGCAGCTGGCAGGCAGCATAGAGGACAGCCCTGAGAAATACAAATACAGCTGGTGTCACCCAGAGGCGAAGCTGAGGAAGCTCTCCGTGGGAATGCTTTGTGGAAAGGAACGCTCAGGGCGCACTGTGCGGCAGGTACAGCTGGGCAGCCAGGCTGCAGCCCCTCTCCAGAGCAGGTGTGAGGGAAGTGCACAGGATGGGGTGTGCAGTGCTCCGCAGGACGCAATCCCAGCCCCCGCAGCTCATGGCTGTGGGGCTTCTGCGGCAGAGCTCAGTGCTGTACGTAACAGAATGACACTCATTCACCCAACTGTTTTCTGCCCTTCTCCAGAATATTGTACAGACCCCACCAAAGCCCTTTCTCTCTCTGGCTTCTCCTCCATGTTGAAAGGCCATACTCGCACCTGACATGGAAATGTCTTTGTTCTTTTCTCCTGTGTCTTTTCCATACTGCCCTTTGACCAAAACTATGAGCAGCACTCAGGACATCATGGATTTGTAGCACCTGCTCTGCTGTGGAAGCGAGTCTAATTTCCCTACCCTTTGCCTTTGCACAGCTCAGTAAGTCCAGAGGCATCTATGGGAAGGTTCTCCCTGCCATCACGGTTATTTAGGTTAGCTCAAAGCTTTCAAGGCAGGGACGCTACCCCATGCCTCCTGAATGTCCCAGGAGATTCAAGGTGATGGATCTCTCTTGAATGTATTTATTCACTGCTCCGAAGTTCCACCCATGGAGCAGAGGGAACAGAGCCTGCGCATAGCCAGTATGTGGTCAGGGTGCAGTGGGAACAGCGGCTGATCTGTTTGCCCTGGGAAAAGGGAGATCCCAAACTGGGCAAGCTGCTCTGGTCACAGGGTGATGCGTGGCCTTGTTCCCAGCTTAGGATGTCTGTTGTGTGGGTTTTTTTTAACCACAGCTCACAATGCCGCTCAGGAAAAAATGGCCTTTGGTGAACGTTAGGAGCCATCTGAGTGGTGAAACACATTGTGCTCCCATTCCACAGCCCATGCGGCGGCCCTCAGCTGTCATGCCTGGAACAGGTGGTGTAAGGCAATCCCTGGGCAGCCATGCCCCCTAGCCCCCCCGGGCAGACCTTAAAGGCACTGCGTGTCCCCGGCTCCATGGCACTGAGAGGAGCAGGCTCAGGTGATGGAGCTCTGCTGTGTGCTGCTCCTGATCTTCTCTGCAGGTAAATGGCGTGTTTTGGCAACCACCTTGGGCACGCCGGTTCCTCCCTGCGGGTGTGGGACTATGGCTTTGCATGTGCGTTGGTGTGGATGTGTGACCTGGGAGCAGCCTGTCCCAAGGGAGGTTGTACGGGCACAACGTGTTGTTTAATGAGAGCTTTGGCATGTGCTGATAGCAGCTGAAACATTCCCAATTTCAGCCGCCAGATACTTTGCAGTGAGGAGTTTGTGTTTAGTTGTTTTCATCTTTGTCATCTTCCTGCCATGCTCCCATTTACACTTGTGCAAAATTTATTTCAAAACATGTGAGATGCTCTAGCAAACGTGACTTGACATGTAAAAGTTTATCAGCTGTGGGACTGCTGACAAGAAGGCGGGATTGTTTTGCAACTGCTTTATAATTTTTTTAATAACAGCTTTGTGATGCTAAACCTTTTTCACTAAATCCCAGAAGTGAGCTGAACTCCTGCCAAGCTCCCAGAAGGCAGCAGTGTGAAGGGCTTTAGTTGGACTAATGAAGTGCAGCACAACCCCTGACCCGGCCACGATGCTGTGCTCACAGAGTGGAGAGGGAGGCATGAATTACAAGGGGGCTGCACAGAGAGCGTGGTCTCGCCGGCTGCAGAGCTGGCCGAGGGCAGCACTTCTCTGGGCCAGCCCCATGGTGCATCCCAACCCTCCCACTGATGCCACATCATCATCCTGCAGCCAGCCCAGCCCTGTGCTATGAGCACGAGACGCGCCTTGTCGACGACCTGTTCCGGGACTACAACAAGGTGGTGCGCCCCGTCGAGAATCATCGCGATGCCGTCGTCGTCACCGTCGGGCTGCAGCTCATTCAGCTCATCAATGTGGTATGCAGTGGGCAGCTGGAACTGCCACTCTGCGTGCTATCGCCAAATGGCGTTGCTCTCCTTCAATCCCAATGCTTGCTACTCGTGTCTCCTTTCTCTTTTTTTTTTTCCTTCAAGGATGAAGTAAATCAGATTGTAACAACCAACGTACGCCTGAAGCAGGTAACCCTAAATATTGCTAACCATTCTTTCCCACTCACATAAATACACCGGCACAGTTGGGAGTGAGCTACTTTTGGGGCACCCTGGCCAGCGGGTGGGGTCGTAGGGTATTTCTTTGTTCTCCAGCCTCAAGGACAAAAAAGCATTTTGCAGCTGATCATTCCTTCTATGACAGCATTTGAAACAGTAGACCTTGGATATGTGGGGAGGGGGGGGCAAATAGTATGTGCTGATACTTTCCTGCATGGCCCAAAGCAAGGAGGCAAGCATCCCTCGGAGGTGTCAAGTAGTGCTGGAAGAGGTTCTCACCAGCTGCAATCCTCTCTCTGCAGCAATGGACAGACATCAACCTGAAGTGGAACCCAGATGACTATGGCGGCGTGAAACAAATCCGAATCCCATCAGATGACATCTGGCGCCCGGATCTTGTCCTTTACAACAAGTAAGCAGTGGGGAGCAGAGCTGGTGGGACCAGAGCCTGGGCAGCAGCTTCTTTGCCTGGTCAGCCTGGCTGCCCCTAGGACACTGGGCAGCTGCAAGCATCCTTCTTCCTTCCACAGCGCGGACGGCGATTTTGCCATTGTTAAATACACCAAGGTCCTTCTGGAACACACAGGAAAGATCACCTGGACGCCTCCTGCTATCTTTAAAAGTTACTGTGAAATTATAGTCACGTACTTCCCATTCGACCAGCAGAACTGTAGCATGAAGCTGGGAACGTGGACGTATGACGGTACAATGGTGGTTATCAACCCGGTAAGCAACGGTTTGGTAACTGGGAAAAGCAGCGGGGACTTGGGTATGTTGTTAGGGAATTCTCAGGTTTAAAATGGAACGTAATCTTGTTTTGACTGAAAAACAAGGTGCTACCAGTATAATATAAAAGCCACATTTGTAGGTGTAGTACAAAATTGCCCAGTTTGACTTCTGAAATTCTGCATATGCTTACTTCCTATGCTCCTGCCCCCCTAAACCTTCTGCCTGCTTATCCTCTTCACAGCCTAGTGCCGCTGTTTCTGGTGCTGTCCGTTCTGCTTTTGTTTTCCTTATTTTGTGGGGGTGATTTTTCTCTGCTCATGACTTTGTTTGCTTTCTGCCTCCTCAGGTATGTCTCCTATCTGTAAATATTTAAGTAGTCTTTCCCGTTAGCAGACTATCTGTAACTCCTTCTGTAAAATATTTAGTTGAACACTGCGCAGAGGATGATATTCTAAGGCAAAATCACATAAATAAGAATGGATATTTCAGTCACAAAAACGCACGAAGCACCTGAGTTACTGGAAATTCTGAGAGGCTGCACCATGTGAGTTTTGTTCAGAACATCTAGTATTAGCAATACGTTACATCTGTGCTGTGGTGGGGTTTTTTGCTGTCAGGAGAGCGACCGTCCCGACCTAAGTAACTTCATGGAGAGCGGCGAGTGGGTGATGAAGGACTACCGCGGCTGGAAGCACTGGGTTTACTATGCCTGCTGCCCGGACACTCCCTACCTGGACATCACATACCACTTCCTGATGCAGCGCCTGCCACTCTACTTCATCGTCAATGTCATCATCCCCTGCCTGCTCTTCTCCTTTTTGACCGGGTTTGTTTTTTATCTACCCACAGATTCAGGTACGTGAGTTTAGTCATTCTTCTGGCATAGAAATTGCTCTCCTAACAAGTTTTGGAGAAATTCTGAGCTCTTGAAGTCGGCGGCCAACTTGAAGGACAGCATGTGCTAAACTGGTGTTTCAGCTCAAAACTACAGTTCTAAACATTCTGCAAATGAAGTGAAACTATTCATTTAGATAAATCGGGTGGATTTCCCATAGAAAACACTGATTAACCATCCAGTTGACTTCTGCAAAGCAAAGATTTGGCTAGCTGATGTTCTGATTTTGTTCCTCAGGCCAAAATGTTCATATGCCAAACAGTACCTGAGCAATGAGGGGCAGAGACTCCTCACACTGTGTTGGAGCAGAGACCTTGTGGTCTGCACACACATGGGTTCATTGACATAGAGTAATTCTGGCTTCTTCTGGCCTGCTTCATCTCTGCTGAGCAGCTCTGCTGCAGAAAGCTTGTGCCTCCTGCAACCATTTCCCATGCTTTATTCATTTTTCTTGGCATCAGCCTTTCACCCTGCTTAATTGCACTGAGCCCCTTCTGGGGAAGACCTCTGCACAACATCTTGGTGGAGAACTTTCCATGAAGTTGAAGCGGATAGAAAATAGCTGTGCCAATCATGCCTTGTGGTTCAGTTCTGACGCACTACTTACTGAAAGCTGATCCCTGGCGCCAGATGCACTTTTTGTCATCTCATGCTGTGCTGAGGCAGCCAGCCCCAGGAGGCTGTGGAGCCATTAACCAGGTGCATGCACCTCATCAATCAAATCCCACAGTCCATGGGGTGCTCCTGGCAAAGAAGCTTTCCGCACACACCACCTGTACCTTAGTCCAGTCATACCTGGTGATTTCCACCCCAGTGCTGGTGTTGGTGCTGTGAGGTGCTGGGGTCTGGCCAGATTCGGTGCTGCTTTGGGAGCTGGGAGAAATGGTAGTACTCCAAATTCATGAAAACTTGTGTGTGAATAGCCTTCATCCACATGCAAACTTCTCAAACTGACACTCTAAGCGCTGAATGATATCAGCAGCAGTGGTATTGTCTTCTTTTTGCATTGCAGGTGAGAAAATGACTCTCAGCATCTCTGTCTTGCTGTCACTGACTGTGTTCCTGCTGGTCATCGTGGAGCTGATTCCCTCCACCTCCAGCGCAGTGCCTCTGATAGGCAAATACATGTTGTTTACCATGGTGTTTGTCATCGCTTCCATCATCATCACGGTCATCGTTATCAACACCCACCACCGCTCCCCCAGCACTCACACCATGCCGCACTGGGTCAGGAAGGTGAGCTCCAGGGCTTTGCACATTTCCTCTTTTCCACGGAGTACTGCTCATTTTGTTAGCAGGTTTTCACCTAATAGTCAGCAAGAACTGAGGAATCACAGAATTCTGTCATAGAATGGCTTACGTTGAATGGGGCTTTAAAGATCATTGAGCTCCAACCCCCTGCCATGGGCAGGGCTGCTACTCACCAGATCACGCTGCCCAAGGCCCCATCCAACCTGGCCTTGAACACACCAGGGATGGGACATCCACAGCCTAGCTGCTCCTTTATGTGACAAAACTGCCCACTGGGTAGGGTCCTGCAGGAAACAGGTGAGGCAAAACAGGGGCAGCTGATGGTATAGGGAGAGGAAAGCAGGTCAGCTGGGCTAAAGTGGTCTTACTGGTCTAATTGTCCCTCCTACTGCAGAACACTTCTGCCAGCCAGGGGCCAGGCCCTTCAGGTCACGCGAACTGCACTGTAATAGCAAAGTCAAGCACAGGTAGCCAAAAGACACCTCCTCAAAGAGCGTTCCCCAAACCAGGCCCCTAGGCTGTGTGTCTCAAGCTGGATAGGGTCAGTAGAGCCATGTCAGCTGGCAGCAGTGTGAGCCTGGCCAGTGGTGGCACCACCCTTGTCTACACGGATAGGCTACACAGATAGGAAAAGCTGCTTTTGGAGAGCACGTGGCAGGCCGTGGGGTGACCCTGCCTGCCCCAGGACACGAGGCAGACAAGAAGCACAGTGTGAATGCAGCATGTGGCATGACATACTCCAAAGTGGAATTTCTAGCAAGTCCAAGAGAGGAAGCTGTCTGCGACTGGCGCAGCTCCCCTCTGTTTATTGCAGAGCTGCATCTGCACAGCAGCCCCTCCAAACAGGAGCCCTCCTCTTCTGCCTCTTTTTTTTTCCAGATCTTTATTGACACAATCCCAAACATCATGTTTTTCTCTACAATGAAACGACCATCCAGGGATAAACCAGACAAGAAAATTTTTGCAGAAGATATTGATATTTCTGAAATTTCCGGGAAGCAAGGCCCCGTGCCTGTCAACTTCTATTCCCCTCTTACCAAAAATCCAGATGTGAAAAATGCTATAGAGGGAATCAAATACATTGCGGAAACGATGAAGTCAGACCAAGAATCCAGTAATGTAAGGCATTCTTTGTGCATGATTCATTTCTTGCTTTCATACTGCTTCATCTTTTTTTTTTTTCCCTTCAATTACCCAGGCCCCAAAAAAACACTCCAAACCCCGTTTTGGCTTTAGCAGGGGACAGTCTCCTGCCTGTGTTGTGGTCATTTAAGGAGTGACAGATAGTAGTCACAGCTGGTAAATGAATCTCAGTTTGAAAAAGAGGAGAGAAAAAAGTGGCAACATTAAGGTTTTCTTAACAGGGTGTGGGAAGCCACAGAGATGGCGCATGAGTAGCAAAGCAGTTTCCAGAAGCAGTTCTGTAACGCATTCCTCCTGTCCCCTGCTCGGGCATCTTCCCACAGGGATCAGCCATCTTCTTTGCTTTTGAAAGGCCAGAAGGTGAGCGCAACTGCAGAATTCAGATGTAGTTTTATTTGGGAAGCCTGAGGTGTGACTTGTGGATGATAATTCCAGTTTCAATAAGGTTTTGTGTTGATCCATGCATGCTACAAGCAGTCCGTGCAAGTGAGGCACATCATGAGCTGCTGTGATTACTGACTTTTTCCACACTGCAAGCCAAAGGAAGGATAAATGCGTGCAGAGTCACATATGGCAGTGTTCCACAGGAAAACCTAGCTCTGCCTCCTCCGATCACGTTCAGTGCAATTAACCCCCTCTTTCATTTCAATGTTTGCAACTTGCACAGCTTTTAAATGGATAATTCAGGATCAGCCCTTCACCTTTCTTACTGCTGTTTAGCAGCAGATGCCCAGTGGTGACAGCCTACAGATGGGGAGGGGCCTCTGTGGGACAATAATCTGGCCTCTCCTTCACCCAGGCAGAATTTACACCACGGTGTTTGTTCCTGTGGCCGCATTCCAGGAGCGTGTGAAATGGCTCCGGTTGGAGTCTCATGTTCCCGGTGGCTCCTCCGCAGATCAAGCGTTACCTTCAGCAGGGCTGGCATGGTTTCAGTGCCTCTGGGCTCAGCTTCCTTCTGTGCGTACAAGGAGGGTCTTTGGTTACTGGCAAGTGTTCCCTTCGGAAGTGGAGCCAGCTGTTTGGGTCATCTAGACTCCACTGATATCACTTCCAGAGCATTTCAAAAGTCGCATTCCCAAAATAAACCAAAGGCCGTGGCTTCTGAAGGCTGTCACGTCATTGCCTTCGCTTGCAAGACACACTAAAGCAGTACTGATTAGCAGTGCTCTCTAAATGAATTCCAGCAGCTTCTTCCACTTGTGGTGCACCTCAGGCAAAAGGAAAGGGTGACTAAGGATGGGATGTGTTGGTCCTTAGGGCAGAGTTACAGGGTAGAAATGTGCTCAGGCCCAATCGTACCCATTACAAACACAACTCTGCAGAAATCTTACTGTCTCCTTTCTTTCTTCTTCAGGCAGCCGATGAGTGGAAGTTCGTTGCGATGGTGCTCGATCATCTTCTCCTTGTAATATTTATGCTAGTCTGCATTATTGGAACATTAGCTGTATTTGCTGGTCGCCTTATTGAATTAAATCAGCAAGGATGAACATCAAATGGAAACTATTTGCTGCCCCGGTCAGTGCTGGAAAGCATCTTAAATGCTAAAACCTGGTCAGCCCTGGAAGTTTCCCCCAGGTCTGAGCAGGGATAATAAAATGTGCTTAGCACTTTGGAGCTGCTGCTTGGTGCCATTTCACTGCCAAAATGACACACTTGCTCTACTGCTAGACTGAATGCCTGTCAGCCAGATTTGGGTCCATTTTACCATTTATTAGAAATGTTAACATTTTGATAAGACTGTCTGACTTTGTTATCCACAAATATGGTTCTAGTGACATCAATAGCAGTAATAAGCTTTAGCTGAGCTATAAATCTGTATGCAACTTTAGCTTTCAAGCTGGTTCCAGTATCTGCTCTGCAGTTTTGGTGTTGGCAGTGTCACAAATGACTCTTCTTGTAACACTGGCTGTAACCAGCAGAAGTGTCTCAAGCTCCTTGGTTAAGCATCTGATTTCTGCATACAAATCAGAAATCACTGACTATCATGTGTGACTATCAGCAGAACTCATGGGCAAGCAAAGAGGAGGGAACGTTCCTTGTTGTGAAATGGATCCACAGTTGTTTCTTGCTGTGTAGGCCTGAGGTAAAGGACTTGCTGAGGAAATTTTTCACCCTTTATCACTGAGCTCTGCTCTGTGGCCACACAAATAATGTACAGACAGAGAGCAAGTGCACCTCGGTGTCCCTCTTCATACCGAGTAATAGTAATGTGAGGGCAGCTTCATATTTTGGGGTGCTCAGTACAACATCTTAACCGCACCTCTGCTCCCTGAAAAGTGCCTCCTGACCTGCTGAAAAGCATCACGAGCATCAGTCAGATACAGCACCTCAACGATCGTTCCGATGGAACTGTGTATGACAAAAGGATAGGCCCTCCCCCGCAAATCGGCCGATTTAACCAAGCTTCCTTCAAATGTTGAGCAGCAGCTCACTCTAGTGACAAAAGCGGGTAGCTGCTTTCGTCCAAAAACCTCTACAGTAAAAATCTACAGTGTTGTAGCTTTTTTTAGTAAATATTCAACCCCAAAAACAAGCCTATGTTTGTTTCAGTACTACGGTGTGGAAGTTCAAGTAGCTCTGCCTGTTATTCTCAAAAACAGACAAGCAGAAGTGTGGCAAACTATACAAATTACTCATCTTTCAAAGCTGGTTGTCCAAACCAGTAGGGCTACTTTGCTAACATCTGTAAAACAATTTGTTGTGAGTTTAATAAAATAACACGTATTATGTTTGTGTTCTACAAGAACGTGTTGTGTCTGCAAAGGACAGGCATTTGAAATGCTCTGTGGGGAAAATCAGGCAGTTGTGTATACTCTGTTCATGCATAGGGCTGTTTGGACAATGTTTTGATGAGCTGCAGTCCTCACCAAAACACTTTGGGCAGGTTGGTCAGCCACTCGCAGCACTCTGCTCACTTGTAGCACTCTGCTCGGCTCTTTGAGTTTTGATGCCGGTAATCTTTGCCTCTCTGGATGATCGTTAACCTTGTAAACAATGGCCAGAGATGTATGCTGAGGTAAACCTCTGCTGACAGATGGAGTGCTTGCTGCAGCTCTGCTTAACTTCAGCAAAGCTTCCAGCCCTTGGGTGGAGCCATGCAGCTCACCAGCTTGTCAGCAGCTGAGCTGCAGTGTAGCTGTGCCTGTGATGCTTACGCTGGGAGACCGTGATTGGCACTGAAGTGGCAGGACAATCCTTCTGGGGAACCTGTGGTTGAATCTTGGAGTTAAAACCAGCAAGTAACAAGATATGTGAGAAAGCAGTTGCATTACCTTTATTCAGCTTCCTCAAGGCATCCCTCTGGGTACTGGTCTCCAAATTCCATCTCTGGTATGTGTGTGCTCACCTCTCCAGCTCTGCCTCTCTCCATATGCAGGTAGCTGCCATGTTGGAGTCATTTCCTTTCCCATCCTCAGAGAAAGCTCTGAAATTACTTATTTGAAAATTTTTATTTGTGATGATTTGTTCTGTCTTATGGGCACAATAAACCTTCTGCCTTCCCATCACGCAGTCTTGATGAACTAGGCATGTCTCAAACGTGTGGCACTGGGGGGAAACAGCAAACGCCTTCCCTTCCTGGGCTGCAGAATCTGTCCCCTGACTCTCTGCGCAGCTGGTCCTCCAAACATCAACAGGGCGCCTCAGGGGGAAGTTGACGTGCACCTCTTTTTTGGCACTGAATGCTCAGTCTGTGCAAGCCACCTTTAATTTCTGGTCTATCTCACCTTTATGATAATGTTTCTCTTAGGTATCACTGATAGCCTCTGTTACTGGTATCCATCCACTGAAACAGAATGCCCTTATCCATATCCAGTCTGTCTTTTTATCTGCTACTGTCCTTTTAAAGTGTCAGCACATCTACGTATCTGTTAGAATAGTAGCTTTGGAGCTTGTAGATGGGCTGTCTCAGTCGCTGTCAAAGCTAATTTGCTGTCGATGTGTAAGTACATGCTGCCTGACAACTTCTCATTTGCAGTGCTGCAGCCTCTCCCTGCCCCTGTAGCGCTGAGCTGTGGGCTCTCCCACTTGTGTCTCACCAGAGCTCCAGGGAGGGGGTCCTGGGCACCACCTGGGCAATCACACATGCTGCTCTGCTGCCCCATGGCCCAACAGGCAAATTTCAGATCTGAGCTTCAACTAGCAATTCTACTGATACACAGCTTCACTGACTGTGATGTTTCTCTAGTAAGCACACGAAGTAATACCATCCAAGCACTGTGGCACTGCACTGAGCAGCCCCAGCTTAGCTGAAGGCTGCTGTGCTGGGTGAGGTGTCATCCTGACAGAGCTCCCAGCAGTTACCTTCTCCCTCTTTTAGCTGCCAGCTTCTCGCTGCTTAGAAGTGGTTTTGTTCACTTTGATCTTGTGGATAACACCCTATTTATATCCTTAATAGAATGGCTCTCTGGAATGTCTCCATCTTCTTAACTCTGATTCTCTTTCCAATTTTTTAACAATTTGGCAATTAACTTTCCCCTTCGCATCCCTTTAGCTGACCTTCAGCTACTCTCTACTGTACCGTGGACAATTTGCCCTTCGAGATGCAGTCATCCCAAATTTCTTTCCCCTTTTGTACTTGCACAGCTCAGGAGACCTGACTTTTCCGAGGGGGTTACTTGAATTTTTAAAAGTCCATTATCTTGTACCAGTTCCAAGGGAGCAATTTCACCTCTGCATGAGTCTGTAATCAGAACAGGCTGCTGCTCTCTATCGGCACCAGGCAGATGAGCCAAATGTGATGGCCTTGTTCTGTCTGTTCAGCCAGCTGCATCTTGGCTTCTTAAAACATAACTGAACTGTTAACAGAGCAAACAGAAAAATGACATTCACCAAACTCTAAATGCTTGATCATGAGTACACATTTGCCAGATCTGATCATTGCCCTCGCTCTTACTGCCACCTTTTTGCAGTTGGAGAGTTTTTAAGAAAAGAGATTGTTTATTTTTTTCAGGCCACTGTAAGAGAATGTAAGTACTTGTTTTCCTGCAGGCTGTGAGCTGCTGCCAGCCCCCTTGCTGCAGCCCTCTCCCCATGAGGGCAGTGTGAGTTTCACCAGCATGCTGACTCAGCAGTTCCTGTTTCCACAGCTGAAGCAAACCACAGGGGCAGGGGACAGCAGGGTGAGAGCGTAATGCAGGCCTGCAGAATGCAGAACACTGTGCTGCTGTTGGGGGAAGGACATATCTTACACCCCTGGAAAGCTTGCTTTCTTGTATGGTGGCATGTGAGATGTTGCCTTTGAAGTCACCTACTGGTTTGGCACATCAGAAATGTTTGTGACAGCAGCTACTTTTAAAGAGTTGCTGTATGTGGATTCAGTCACAATACCTTGTGTTTTTATATGCTAACTAGGGCTGGATAATGTCTAGCACAAACTCCATGCTCCTGGGCTGTAAATTCCCCCCCACTTCATTTCTTTCCCTTCCTGAAAAATGGGAGCTATGTGTTTTGTCCTTATTGTGAAATTGGAGCAAAGTCTCCCAGGCTTCTCTCGTGAATGAGGCGTAGACACAGGCTTGTATCAGAGCTCTGGAGCACCTTTCCCTTTCTGGAAATCAAGTCCCAGCTACAGGCAATCACACTCTGCTTTGCAAAAGATTCTCTAAAACAATCGCCCTTCAGTTCCTTCTGAAGGATAAAGGGCAGGTAGGGCTATGGAGAACAACCAACCTGCATGGAATCATTTCCCAGCTCACTCCGTGCCCTGCTGAGTTCAGCTGGTCACAGGGGCTACCCGCAGTGCGTGTGATGGAGCTGAGCAAGGATGGGACAGGTTCACGTGTTACCACAATGCACGCCAGGCTGACCAGTGATCAAGACTGCAGAAGAACTCGTTGGTTACGGCAGCACTGTGATGACAGATCACTTGGTGGGCTCCTCGTAAGGGGGGGACACTGTCCTTGCAAGGGCTGTTACTATGTCCCTCACTCCCGTGCAGATCTCCTCCACAGCTGGCTTCTAGCAAACAAGCACATCTGGGTGAGCTCTTCTTCTATATGCCATATCAAGCTTGGAATAAACACATCAATGATATTTCTCTACTGCCTAGCCAAAAGGAAGCAGTTTGCCCGTATGTGACTTCAGAACTGTTTTCAGCTAACCAATGACCCAAATGCAGGATGAAGCATTTAGGAACCCCATGTGGATTTGTGAGCCCCTTTGGAGAGCTTTAGGTCTTTGTGTCCATAAAGGCGGTAAGCACAGAGTACCTGCAGCTTTCCCATTTGTGAGCTCCATAATTTTTGCTTGCAAACTAATCTAGGTCACACACCTAGGGCAGAAGAGGGTAGAGGAAAAATATATAACCATGGTACCTGTTTTTCTGTCTTATAGCGCCCCAAGCATGCGATGACACAAAAACAAAGACATGACCTACATAAAAGGCTGGCAAGGTTTGAAGCCTTACACCGAACGCTAATCAGCAATGATTTGGTGAGCACATCTCACCTTAATGCTGCCTTTGCACCTAGTAATCTCTTGGTCAAAACCAACAAGCAAATTGTAAGAGGTTGGCTCAGCACGCACATTGCACAGGCTTTGACCTTGCTGGGACATATTGCAACAGAGGAATCAAGAACAAGCTCCAGTTTTTCAGGACACCTGTCTGTAACTTTCATGTTTTAGACAGCGGTGTTGGGCAGCTGCTGAGCTGAACCATGGTCACGCACGGACTAAACAAAATCCATCCAAATGCCTCCAAGATGCGAAAAGCACGCAGGATGAGTACTGGATCCAACATGCACCCAGCTACAGCCCTGCTGCCCTGCAGAATGCACCCCTATCTCCGAGCTGCTCCATCACTTATGCTTTGGGTATTTTTCCATTCAAGAGTTCACCGCTGCACCCAAAGACGTTAACAGAAGTTTTCTTTCTAGACAGTTCAGCCACAGTTAGAAGGGATAGGAAGCAGCCTCTATTGCTTGCCTGGCAAAAGCCATTTCTGTGTGAGTTAATTGAGATAAGAAGCACAGATCCCTTTGGGGGCATCATGTGGAGAGAGGTAATTGACCTTCCCACACCTCTGCATACTGCACGTCTTAATGGGGATGCAGCAAGTACCTCTATTCCCGCTGTTTAATGATGCCTGCACTCCTCCGTCCGCGTCCCCGCCGTGCCACGGCCGTTCCCCAGCCCCCGTCGGCTGCCATCAGGGCGGCAGGCACCGAGGGAGGTGACGAGACAGCTGGGACCAGCGCTCGGCCCCCGGGCGCTGAGCAGCCCGCAGCGCCAGGTGCCCCGCAGCCCTTTCCCCGTCCGCACGCATCAGGCTCCGGCCTGCCCCCTGCCCGCTGCCCCCCGCTCTCCGGCCGCGGCCAGGGCCATGTGCAGCGCGCGGGGCGGCGGGGAGCGGCGCCCCAGAGCCGCGGCGCGGCGCTTCCTGCCGCTATAAATAGCGCCCGGCCCAACATGCCCCGGCCGCGCCGCGGCTGGAGTGCCGCTGGCAGTCGCCGCCTCGCCCGACGGAGCGCGGTAAGGGGCGCGGGGAACGGAACGGCGCGGGTAGGGTAGGGGCCCTCCGGCGGTGGCTCACTTGGGGCCCCGGAGTAAACAAGGCGCGGCGAGCCGGGAGCTGAGGCTCGCTTCGTGCCTGCTCTCCCTGTGACTCTCTCTTTTCTTCCAGACTGCTCTGTCTCGGGCTGGGACGCGCTCTGCCTTCTGAAGCTGCTCCTGTTCTTCCTCT
The DNA here is from genome assembly GCF_002078875.1 of Numida meleagris. NCBI lineage: Eukaryota > Metazoa > Chordata > Aves > Galliformes > Numididae > Numida > Numida meleagris. Next base: position 50,832,027 of record NC_034413.1, read on the forward strand.
GTGCGCCCGGCTGGCATCCCTCCCCGCTTTTCTCTGCCTTTCCTGCGCTCCCCGGGTTGGAGGATGGCGTGGGACGAGGCCCGGCCTCCGGGAGCACCCCGGTCCCTGCGGGCCGTGGCTATGCCTGGCCCCGGGGGGCGGTGGGTTGTCGGTCCCGCGGCGGGACGGCTGGGGAGGGGCCCTGGCGCGGCACCCACCGGGGTGACATCGCGGCCGCCAGCCCGGCGGGTGCTGCGGGGAGCTCGGAGCTCGGGACGGCCAGCCCTCTGAGCTGGCCGGAGGGCGTTGTGGAGGAGACAGGCTTACAGACCTCATGTAAGCAGTCCGAAGGTGTTAGGTTAGCCTTCCTCCGGGTTGCGTGCCCCTGCTGCCCTGTGGTTCCTGCCTCTTCAGGAAAACCCCTCCTGCAGGGCAGGGCTGTCCCTCCTCTGCCTGTACTCCTCGCTGCTACCACGTGCCCTCCCTGGGCCTCGCCACTGAAAAATGGCACAGAGCTCATCTCTGGCACTGAGTAGGATTTACCTATCCAGGAATCTGCAGCGAGGTAGCTTCAGATTGGGGTTTTTTGTTTGTTTTTGTGGTGTGTGCTCAAAGAAAGGGTGGTTGTTGGTAGCTGCCCTTGGCCTTCCTGGCCCCTGGAGGGTGGGCAGTATGCCCTACCCCTCCCTCACACCCTGCATACCGCCTTCTTCCACCTGCATCTCTCCCTGTCCACAGGTAAGGCTTGGAGGCTGTGTGGAGATGTCCTGCCCTCACCACCCATGGGCACCCAGCTGAGCAGCCATGCCTTTGGGAAGGGTGTGAGCAATTGCTGTGCTGGCAGCATGGCTGTGGGGGAAAGCTGTCCCCATCTCATACACCAGGCAAAACAATGGGTGGTGGTGTTGCCTCCTGGCAGAGCTTGGAGGACCCTCTGCTTTGTGCTCTCCTCTGTCAGAGCAGGGCCCAGAGCACATGAGGAGGAAATGCAACTGCTGCAGAGCACTTCTGCCCACTGTGCTGCTGGAGCACGTGAGGGGAGGGAGGGAGGGACAGGGTTGTCCAGGAAGAGCATGAGAAGTTGGTGAGTGGAGAGGACCCACTTACATGCATGCAGATTGTTTAAGGGCTGTTTAGCAAGTGTGACAGCAACAAGCCTAAGAGTAGGAGATTGTGTCTGAGTCCCTGTTACTGGTCCACCAGAAACACTGCTTTTAGCTTCTCTAGCACTGTGTGTGTCCTGGGCTCCTCAGTACCCTCTGACCTCCAGCAGGACATTGCCCTTAGTACACCCCTGTCAGACTGCAGCCCCTCACAGGGAGGCAAATGTTCCTGCAGCCAGTCCCCTGGGGATGGTGAGGAGCATGCTGGTCCCTGGCTGGTCTCTGACTGGGTGAACTCACACAGCTCATGGTGAAGCTGAGGAACTGCTGCCCCCGCCCTCCCTTATCTCCTCCTGCTGCTCACCTACCCTTGCCCCATGCCACAGTTATCTGTGGGGTGTGCTGATGAGTTCAGCAGTGCAGGTTAATGCTGCCCAGAAAGGAGGGGGGGGAGGAGTGGCTCTCTCAGCCTGGGCTGCCTCTCTCCTGCCTCCTGCTCTGACTGCACTCATATCTCTCTAGCTGATGCTGCTGCCTTCAATCTCTGCTGAAACTGTGCTTCTTACAGCATTGCATTGCTCTCTGGGTGGCATCAGGCAACGAGATGCTGTGGGGTTGTGTTGCTACAAGAGTGCTGTAGCTGTTTTGTCTCATGCAGCAAAGGCAGAAATGAAAGTGTTCCTTCAGAGGAGTGACCTCTACCTACAGCCTTCACACCAGGTGACCTCCAGCCTTCTCAGTGAAGGTTGATGAGTGGCAGGAGCAATGCTGATAGCTTTGTGAAGGAAATACTCTTTGGTATTGCTCTCCATTACTGACAGTGCAGTGAGTTCTAACAGCCATTTGCTTTCTGCTTCACTCGTATAAACACCAGGCTTTTCTTGGAGGAGGAAAAGAGGGCATGTTGGTGCTGTCTGATAAATGTGGCCTGAGGGCAGAGCTTAATAGGTTTCCTTTCATAGCACACATGTTGTTCTTGGGATGTATGTGTGTATATAAGTTTATATATATTGGTAAAATGTCTCTGCATATCCATTAGAAGTGTTCTGTGCTCTTACTACACTGAATTTCCATCTGGATAATGGACTTGTGCTTAGGAACCACGAGGAATAAGGAAACAATGGCCGGGGGGGGGATTTCTTTACAGTTTATGCTCTTGCCAACATGAACACCTTAATTGTGGCTAGTTGATAACAAACCTTGAAAAAACCTTGTAAAAGTTCAAATCTAGTGAAATGCTTGTGTTCTATCTACAGACTTCTCTTATTCTTGGCTCTAATGTAAATGTGGTACACTCTGACACTTGGCGAGTAGCATCCACCACTGTAAGGGATGGGCAGGTCTCCTGGTTCGGAACCCATTGCTCCAGCTGTGTTTGAGCTGGGGAGGGTGGAGGCAGTGTTCCTTATATGGGCAGAAAGGTGAGGATGTTGAAGGTGGCCACAAATCTTCAAGAGAGCTGTTTGCTTTGGGTGGCACCGAGTGTGTGACTACCTGCATGTTAGTTAGCTGCTGGCCTCACAGGTGTACGTGGAAATCCATCTGTTGCTGAATAACGACTGCAGAAGGTCAGCAAATACCCCCCAAAAGGGATTATTAAAAACTAAACTTAATTACAAAATATTTTAAATCCTGATAAAATGTTTGTTTTTCTTATGCTGGCAGTGGTCATTGTGGTGGTGGTGTGCTTTTGTGTAGTATCAGCTCCATGTGTAGGTACATCTAGGAAATTAATAAACTGTTAGTGTTCTATTGTGACTCCTTGCAAGTAGGAGTGCTGCTGTGTTGTGGGTGAAGTCTGAATGGCGAAAAGATGACATTTGTTCCAGTGGAATTAACCCTGGAGATGAGAGCTCTGACATGCTATTGCTGCTCAGCTGTGCTGCCTCACAAAGCAGCTGTGCTTGGGTCCCCTCCAGCGCAGGTCACTGTGGTGCAGCGCCTGTAAGCTGGGACATGGGCGGCAAGGGAGCAGTTTCATCAAAATCTGAGATCAAAGGCATTCAGAATAGAAAGCTTCCTTGTTCCTGGAAGGAGATGGACAGGAAGCACAAGGAGCACTTTGAGAATCTGTTTTGTAACTCTAAACTCTACTGCAACCCCATTAGGAATCATCTACATTTGGATCCAATCATGCATAAGTATGGTTTGGAGTTAAATGTTTCATTTTGTACCTTCTTAAACTACTGCTGCTGCAGAAGCAAAGTTCCCAATATTTAAGCTGCTTCTGTGGCACCCATGTTCTTTGCTCCCTCCCAGCACGTGTAGCTCCTGCCACTTCCCTCCTAGGGCTGAGTCTGGGTGAGCAGCACCCCTGGCTTCTGTGCATGTGTTCCCAGAGGGACCTCCTCTAAACTGTAGTGTCTCTTCCCCTACAGAAACTAAAGGGAGCTCTTTAATAGGAAGTAATATGGAGGCTAACACAAATGCTCATAGCAGCTTCAACAAACCCAAAATATCTTGTGCATGTTTCTCTTCAGATAAGTTCAGGAAGTAGGGTGATTCCTTCTTCCTCCTCTTTCTTAATGTTTTTGGTAAATGCTGTGCTTGAATACTGAAGTCTGTTGCTGTGAGGAACAGGCGGAGTGGAGCGATCCCCCCAGAGTATATGGGAGTAAGTGGTCTCAGAACATCTGAAAATGGCCTTGAAGTGTGAATAAAGCTTCTAAAAGCAGAGTAGAGAAGCACGGTGTGGGGAAACGGCTTTGCCTGAGGTCTCGTAGCAGCAGGTCAGTAATAGTGCTGGGAGAGGATCTTAAACCTCCCGACTAGAGAGCCGGTGCTATTGCAGCTAAAAGATGTCATCTTTAAACAGAAAACTTCTTTCCCTACTCAACTGCTTTCAGATCACTCAACAACAGAATAACAACCCCCCCAAATATATATACAGATATGTTTTTTATTATGTCACTGAGAGGAATTTTTGTACTAACAAACAGTTAATTACATTAGTTTAACAGTTAATTACAACAGTTTAATTACATTTTTGCAGGCAACACTAAGAACATCAGATCTGGAAAAGAATTTGTGAAATAAAGAGAAGAGCTGCAAAGGAAATTTTTAGAAAGTGATGTTATTCCCAGTTTGCTGCATAACAATTAATCTCTTATTTTTGAGAGAGGACAAGAGCAGAGGAAGCTGTACACTGAATTCAAGTTTGAGTCTCTCTTTGTTTAAAAAAATAAATCACTTGAAGAAAGGTGGTTGGTTTTGTTTTTCTAATGTGGAAGCTGAGAAAACATCAGCATTTTAGAGAGTATGATAGAAGGCACTAAGCAGTGAGTTAACTGCATCTGTGTTCTAAGTCCAAATGCTACGAACAAGGCACCATTCAGATATTCAGTTATAAGTTATGCTGGGTTTGAATTCTGCTGGGAGAAGAAAAAGAGAATCATAGCAGATCTGTTAAAAATCTTTATTCCCATTTTGCTAGCTTGTTTTTGAAAAAATGAAGTAGGGTTCTCCTTTTCCATCTCCCTGTATTTGTCTAGCACTTAACACAGGTCATCTGCTAATTATTAGCAGCTGTGAAGCTATTGAGTTACATAAGCATAGCTAGCAGTCAGCAGAGCCTTGCATCATTCTGCAGATCTGTGCATCACTCGTTCACCACAACAACAGGTAGGTTTTGTAACTTGCTTGACATGGGTATCGAACTATTCAAGAGAGCATCAGCAGGCACAGGAAGTCAGGAAATCCTTTAAGTCATAGAAATGAGATACAATAATGCGCTGTTGTGTTGTCACAGCAGTGTGCTGTGCAGCTAGCCATGTGTGTTGTTGGCAGGCTGTGAGAAGGGCTGTCAGGCTGATCCCTGACAGCTGAGCTGCCGGCTGTGCAGAGCATGGCTGTCTGGGCCCAGAGATGGGCAGCAGGGCAGGTGCAGGGGCTTTGAGACGTGTCAGGTTAGCCATGCTCTCTGACATGGCTGCATACAACTAACTGTCCTCAGTGTTAAAGAAGAATCGGGAGCTTGCACAGCTGGGAACTTGAGGTTTCCCAGCCATAGAACTGTCTCTGTAAAGGACAGTGGGATAACGTGGGCAGCCCGAGGCTGGCAGAGCTGGGTTCTGCCTCTGGGTTTGTAACACTGTCAGCACACCATGGGACTCGCTTAGCAGCACAAGTTCCTTCCCACTGAACCTTGAGGGAATACAGAAGACTTAATCCCCTGCAGTTCTGGGTATTAAGTCACGAAGTAATGAGCTCTCTGATCCAGGCTTTGATTTTGTTTTCAAATTATTCTTGTCTCGTCCTCTGCTTTGCTGGTTGAAAGATCTCTGTAGGTAAGAATCTGTAAAACGGTGAGTGCAGTGTTATCAAATCTGCAAAATATGCAATCCTTAACATACTTGTTCTCAGGAATTAAAATGGTAAAATGAGTTCCAGGAAATACGGTGTCCCTCCAGACTCCGGTCCCTGTTAGTGGCTCGGATCTGTGTCCTGGGACAAGAAGGCAAAAGAGGAGTTTGCCTGAGCTTCCACTCTCTTCTTTCTTTTATTTATTTTTTTAAAGCAGCAGTGTGAACAGTCAAGTCTGAGATTCCTTGCCCTAAACCAGTGATCTCCTCCCACCTGCTGTGAGAACAGTGGATGGGGCCTCGTTAGCTCACTGGCAGACTCTGAGATGCAGTGGGAACTCTGCAGGACCCTCAGCTCCCCCAGCAGCCTGGGACAGGTGGGTACTAGGAGGCACTGGGGCAACACTGCAGGGCCCAAGGAGGCTGGTGCCAACCTGGACTGTCCTCGTACAAGCAGCCTGTGCAGAATTGTGGCTGACTTGTAACTTGCATCAGCTAAGTCACTTTTTTATCACTATGGATGATTAAAGATATTTCTTTTTTTTTTTCTTGGAGGAAGGAGAGGAATTGCTTATTCTTTCCCCCGCCTTCTACCTAGGAAATGCTTCTTAGAAAACAGCTAGTATTCTTCACTTACTGTGTGGAAGCCCTTTTGCATCAGCCGTGCAGTACTAAGCTCTGCAGTCCTCAGTTTCCCCATCTCATTGATCCTCCCACAGCAGTCACTTTAGTCACTGCTCTCCTTGGGTCATGATTTGCCTAGTGCAGGAAGAGCCTTAGTTATTTCCTAAAGCTCATCCTCTCCTATTGGCTGCCTTCAGTTTGCATGGCCTGTGGCTTTCTGTTTGCATCACCTCCAGAGCCCTTACCAGGCTCTCTCTAATTTGTGCCTCATCCCAGCTTTGGCTTCTTGCAGTGAAGCGTCTCTTGTTCTCTCCTGGGATGTTCCACATCTCCAGCAGTACCTGCAAGAGCAGGGGAGTTCCTGCACAGTCCCTTCAGAGCATCAGGCATGCAGGATACAAGCTAAACTTCATGTCAGCCTCTACTAAGACTGTACTTATCATAAGTGTTACACACTGGGTCAGATCGCTTTTACAAAGCGCTTTGCTGCTGTCTGAGAGCCTCCTCTGGACAAAGCAAGAGGCCCAGGGTATTTCCAAATGTTCGCTTGTTTTGTATTTCCATGCAGGGAAAAGCAGAAATAGAGAATTTTCTTCCTTACTTTCACATTCGAAGTTACTTGAAGCAGTTTTTAAAGGAAGTATCAAATGTAAACCATAAAGGGTATTCTCTGTGTGTTGTGTATGTTGCAAGTAAACAAAGCACTTGGTCGTGCACATGGTGAGTTTTCATGACTCTGTATTGACCTTTTTATCTGCATCTCCATTCAGTTGTTTGCTCCTTGGCTTCTTTTATAGACGTACATCTTGCCTTAGATTCTGGAGTTCTGAGATAGGGTTTGCGTTTTCTTAATGTTAAGTGAAATACATTTTCTATTCCAGTAGGGTGAAATGAAATTCACATTACGGCAATATCCTGGGAAGGAATATGTGCAAGTGTAAGTATGTCAGTGTTAGAGAATATAATTCATCTGAGGCCACAGAGGCAGCACCTACCAGAACATCATGTGCTCTGTCTGCAGTTACACTTTCAAACCACCCCAGACTAATACTACTTTGAAACTGAGAGTAAGGTATTCCTTAAATGCACAACTTTTCCTGATAGCAGCTGTGATGTCATATTGGAGCCAGAAACTCTGAAACGGAGACAGTCCCAAGTCTTTGTTTAACACTAGCGAGCAGCAAACTACAAGGAAATAATTCCCCTATGGACTTTCCTACTGGATTTTCAGATACAAGTTCTGCTTTTGTTCTATATATGTGGTTTAGGATATTCTTAGTTCCAAGCTTGTTTTAGAAGTACTCTGAATAGATAACTTAATTGAAACAGATAATGTGGTATTTTGAAACTTAAATTTCAATTCTCTAAGTGCTCTTCAAAGTGAAGAATCTTATTCTGAGAAGTTGCTGTGTGCTTACTGTTACCTGCCCCCTTAAGTGAAACCAGAGAAATATTTAATTGCTTATCTATTGGTTTTTCTCTTCCTAGCAGATCTTTACAGGCTTGGCATCTCCAAGACTTACTGTAGCTTTCTCTTTTCCATTTGTACATATGTTTGTGCATGCTGATTGGAGTTGGAAGAAGACATTAGCTGCTATAGGGAACTAGAAAATGGGATATTCCATAACTGACAAACTGGACGAATTGCTCCTTTATTCTTCTAAAATGTGCCAGTTGTTTAGCAGAACATCCCTGATAATGCAAGTGAATTGCAGAGTAAAAGCCAGTTGAATGTCATCATGCTCAGTACTTAAATGAGAACACCGAGGGATGTTGTGCTTCCAGGGGAAAGAACTGCCATTGTTGTCTTCTGGTTTTTGTTCCTTCAAAAGTTTGCCAGGAAAGTTTCCTCTTAGGAGCAATAACAGAGTTTACAGTTGTTTACTGTAACAGTGGTATAACGCTGCTCTTTGCTTAGACTGGGAGCTTTTATTCCTCTTGCAAGTGTGTTTGTGCACTGTCTGTTTGCTAATCAGTGAGACTGATTAGGCATTAAAGAACTTGTGGTTGTGATGTTGTATACCACGGTGTTTAACAGCTCCCAAGGCCTTCCACTGTCAGCTATGCACAGAAGCAGATAAAAACAAAATGGAAAAACCCTGCAAGAAGGGAAAGTAAAAAGAACATGGTGTATTTTTACTTTCTTCCCTTTATCTAGAGATAAGGAAGTGTCCCACTGCCATTTCATAGCTAAGCATGACTCTGTGCCCTAGGAAGTGAGGAGGGACCAAAAAACTCCACCAGTGAACTTGTGAAATGACAGGCAGTGGCACTCCTTGGTCCCATCGTACCTTTGGTATGATATGAGGTCGCTGCAGGATGGCAGTGCTGGGACAGGACTGGTGAGACAAGACTGCCCTGGGCAGTGTCAGAGCACTTCTTCCGTGGGCTCCACAGGGCTGCTGTTCCTTAGGCATGTGTGTGGCATTGCTCCCTTGGGCAGAGTTGGCTGTTTATTTTTGGAAATCACCATTCTGAAGGCAGGATAACTTTCTTCCTACTGCAAAGCTCCAGTACCCTCAATATTTTTCTTCTAAGATCTTGGGCTATGACTGTGATTTGTGACTGGTGGGGGGGTTGGAACTACTGCCTGCAAGCATGTTTGATGCAATACACCTCAGCTCTATCCAGTAAAATTCTCACCAATTGTAGTCTCACTTCTTTGTATTTAGTTCTGGCATGTTCAGGTCCTGGTTTCTTCATTTCTCAACAGAGCACGTGATCCTGATAGCACTGGAGTTTTCTATAATGCATACCGGTGTGGATCTCTGACCGCGTCACTAGGGAATCCTGCCTGATGTAAAATTAGGGACTTTTTAAATTCTTGTTAGGAATACAATTATGGAAGTAGTTAGTCTGATGAGTGTTCAAAGGTCTCCAAAACCAGCATTCCCAAGAGCACCGCAGTGCACTAGCTTTCTCATTAAAAGTTCAGAGAACTGTCCCACTTAGCAGCAAAAGGCCCAAAGTTAAATATGTCACAAAGTTTACTTAGCTCCAAACTGCTAACTTTGGAACCTGAAGCAGGAACAAACAGCCTGTGTAACAGCTGCCGTAGCCGAGCCCCCGCTGGCAACACAGGAGGTGGCTGCAGCAGCACCTTCGGGCTCACGCAGCGTGCCATGGTGCACAGCACCACCTCCTTGTGCTGCCTGATATTCCTGCTCTGTGACAGGCTGGCTCTGCTGGGACATGGCCCGCAGGCAAGCAGCTCTACCAAAACGACTGGAAGTGATTAAAAGTGCAGTTATAGCCTTCTATATAGCCTTCTGTGGGATTTCTGCTGTTTCAAGCCAGAGCACTAAACTGCTGGCCCCGCTTTTACTCTCAGCTAGTGAACTTGGGAGCTTATTCTGACCTCCACAGCAAGGGCTTCAGAAACCCAGCTCATCTTGTCATGGTAAGCCGTGAGGACAACTGGCATCCCCACGCCTGCTGTGAGGCGGAGCGTCTGCTTTGTGCCTGGTCATTGCAGCCTCCTGACAGCAGCTGGGCTGCAGCAGTATAGGGAGACTAGTTTCCAGATCAGCAATTTATGTCTAAGCCAGGTAAGCAGGAAATAAACATCATTGTTTTCTATCAGTTTTAGTGTAGTGTAATTGCAAAAAGTCAATAATTCTAGGTCTACCGTTGTTCCTGCCCAAAATGGCATTTAGCAACTTCAGGCTGGAAGGCACTGTGGAGCAGCCAGGTGATGGATGTGGGTTGATGCTGCGCCCTGATGGCTCCAGCATCACTGGGCACAGCGAGCTCTCCTGAATGCGGCCCATGCAACTGCCCAGTGCATGTGAGTGAGGGGCAGGGGCAGCTCTGGCCTTCCTGTGCAAGCTGGGAGCTTCAGACTCAAGGCTTGTCTCTGCATGCTTCTCATGGAGCCTGAAATTCCTCGTTAGCTTGGCTAGTGCTCTCCTAATTCATAGTGATAAACTCCACTAATTCCTAGGGATAGCGCAGATAACTGAATGAGAGTACAGCAAGCAGTGGGTATACGTATTCATAAATTGAGCCTCCCTTTCTCCTGTTTCTTCTTGAAAGAATATTCTTTTTTCTTAAATGTTAATGAAAGAAAAATCCATGATCTCATCTTGTTCATGATATGATCTTGTTCTCCTTACTTGGGTGCAGCTCTGGTCAGTATGGAGCTGCTGGCACTTGAACCTGTGCTAAGAGTAACAAGTCTCATCCACTGCACAGCAGAGGAGCTGGCAGTCTTATAATCACCCAGCAAGTACATACAGACTCTGATCTGCGTCTATATTTGGCATCTAGATACTCCTCATGTGGAAAATACCGCCCATGGGAAAAATGTAAAAAATGGATTGAAGTTCCTGCTCATGAGGACTTGTTTAAAAAACAAACAACAAAACAAAGAAACAGACATGAGCTTTGGGTAGGATGCTGCTACTTTAAAGTGGTGCACAGCTCTTTACTCTGTTGAAATAATGCCAGTAAGTACTCCTGTATTAGCTTACTTCTTGTTAGCTCCCTTTCTATTTTGTAGATAATAGAAGCACTGAAAATTTGTGATTATGAGCATTCAGAATGTAAAGGAGGAAATAAATGTAAGTAGTAGACCTCTTTCAAAAATGAAACTAGTAGCTCAGATTTCACAACTACATATGTTGCACAGATGATGGAGAAAAAAGGGTCTTGGTTTACAATTAAAAATACTAGGCAAAATCCCTCTAAGAAATCAAATGCGAAGAATCTCAAATTCAGAATTTAACAGCAACTTTTTGCACAATATTAGCTTGTCATGCATTTTAATGATCTGCAATTTATAGTTTAAGCTCCAATTCATGTAGGCACCTTTAGCTACAGACATTAGATTAGATGCTTTCCATAGAGAGGTTCCCCAGTTTAAGAAAAAATGTAGACCTGATACAGAAGTAATGCTTTGAGACTGTATGGCTGCATCAGATGGAAAACTAGTCTCATTAAAAAATGCTGGTTTTGTGGCTTTAAAATGTGTGGCTGTTGTAGTAGATCCTGATTTCTAAGGTGCGGATTTATTTTGCTTTGTTCCCTTGTGTGTGCGTGTGTCTGTGTATGCACACAAATGCTGATAGGAAGTTGAAAATAAAGTATTACTCAATTTAACTGTGGTTTTTAAAACAGTATTTTCTACTGAAATAACCAAGTATATAACAACTCTTCATCATATGGTTCATACCTGAAGCTTCATAAACTTTGACATTCATGCTAATAGCTAAAGACAAATTGCTCAATAATAAATATCTTATAATATCACCATCATAGCAATGCTCATATATTGAGAAAGATAATTAGAGAGTAGGCACACCACTGGTGAGGTGTAATACACTGTTCTGGAAGAATGGCTAGGCAGCTTTTACTGGGCAAAAATTGTTGAAAGTACTCTTTGGAAAGACAGCAAATGTTTTTTGTTTGTGTGTCTGTTGAGTAATCCCGTATTCTTTGATCAAGTCCAAGAGAAACCATGTCTCAAGGTTATTGTGTACAAAGGCTGCAAACTAAGAAATGAGGTATTATGCAAAATCGAGTATTATAAGCAACCAGCAGTAATGTTCCTTTTAATAGAAGTTTGTTTGTTTTTGTTCCTGTGAATAAACTAGTTACTTGAATTATCTCTAGTGATATGAAGAAACTTCTACAAAATAGTTATCTTCTTACAAATGTATCCTGTGATTCCTTTATCCTAACTAAGGAAGCAGCGCAGGACTCTTCCTCAGGAGTCCGTTAATATCATTACTGCCAGGGGGAGCTGGAGCTGGACAAGCAAATAACTTTGAGAGCACGGTTGTCAACTCAGTAGTTCTCACTCAAGCCAAGAAATTCGTAGGCATTTCTAGGCATATTATGTTTTCTTAGGAATGGCTTTTATTTACATGGCTGTCTTCTGAAAGGGTAACCTGTGGCTACAGCCAAGGGTGATAGCTGGACATGTAACATCTCTCACACACACACAGCTGTTAGTGTTGTGTAGACTTGAGAACAAGAGCAGAAAACAAAATAATTTTGAATTTTCCTACTTTTTCAGATTCCTCTTCAAAATTGCTAATACATCAGTGTAGGGAAGTATTGTTCTTTGTTAGTTAGTCATGTGGTAGTGGTATTTTAAAACCTAAAGTGACAGCTGAAATCAGATTTTGGGAGTGAGAAGAGAAAATCTTTTCTAAGACTGTTCCTTATAGCAGTGGGCAAAGAAGAGAAAGGAATAGAAGAGAATCCACTTAAAAAATAAATGCTTAAAGAAAAGTAGAATAATTTCTAATTGTGCTACTATTTTGCTTGCTTTTGCATTTGTCATCCAGGTGTAATGATTTTAAAAACCCTATACCCTAGCTGGTTGGAAAGCTCTAAAGATTTCATTGGAAGTATTTTTTCCTGTATTCAGAAGAAGGGAAATTCTTTACGTTGAGGCTTTTGTCCCAGAGTTTGTTGTTTCTGGTTTTAGACAGGACGGGAGCCATGTGAGAAGCCTTCATCTTCCACACAGATGGCTATGGAGAGGGAAGGGGAGGAAATATACCAGAACACTTTGGCCATAAGATTTTGTTCATGTCCTAGGTCAAGGTCAAGAAAGCCCTTTTTTTTTTCTTTAATCTGATAAGATTCCCCCATCATTGTTACCTTCAAGGAACATGTTAATATTTCATAGTTCTGAAGAGACGTAGTGGGCGCCATTAAATATTTACATCTCTCTGTGAAGTCACGCTGATGCCACCAGGATAGCGAGCTCTATATCACACATGCTCTAATTCACCCTAAACACCCACTGTTTACTAATCTTCAGCCCCCGTCTGTGCTGATAATGAGGAAGAGGAAATGGAAACAGCAGGGATTACATGCTACTGAGAAGTCCCAGTTTCCATGCCTGGTTGTAATTCTTTCAACAAACTCTTGCTGACTGTGCTCCTGCTTTGAAGTTTGAACACCTCTGTGTTACTGCTGAGCCCTTGTGATTTGGCAAGCAGATTTGGGATTTTTGTAGTTGTTTTAGCAGCTCCATATGACGATGTACTCTTGTGCTCACAGGTGTTATGCCCGCTCAAGGTCAGGAGCAGTACTGATTGTTTTGCCCAGTCACTGGGATGTTAATAGCTTGTATTTGCTGGTGAGAGGTACCAGGTGGAAAACATTGTTCATAATATCCACTGTTGTGCATGTGTACAGATACGGCCACATCAGTGAGGGAGGTGAGACTCCATTTACAGGTATGGAATCCTGTAAATCCCCCCCAGATAGGGCCTGTTTTTATAAGGCCAGTGATGTGTATGGGTTTGAATTTTGGCGCTCAGCATGCTCCGTTAGCCTGCATCACCTGGACCAGAATCATCAAATGTGTTGAGATGTGACTGCATGTGTTTTGTAATCTAAGCCTCAAACCTCAGAGCCCATGGTTGTTTTCTAAATGCCATAGCTGGCGCAGGACAGCAAATTATTTGTGTAAATTGCCCTACAGCCACAACCATTATCATCCTGGTGTAGTTTATCTATCAGGTCACCGTGCAACTTATTATTCCTGCTGGGGTGGTCCTCTTTGGTAAGTCAAACAGCGTTTGATTCAGTCATAAGTGATGGGGAGTCAATTTAGAGTCTTAAAAATAACTTTTGCCATTTACAATGTTATGGCCACATCTTCATTAGTCATCCAGGTGTGCAAAAGGAAGAGGTTCAGGTCAGCTTTCCACTCAGAAGATGAAGCGGTTTTGTCTTGTGTGTACATGAAGTGAGATCCAGCATCAATTACAAGCAGTTGGCTTACCACCTAATATAGCTACCAAAAATTCCAGAGGGGCAGCAGTCCTCCAAAAGGTGCCAGTCAACAGATTCCTCATCTGTGACAGGGACAGGGAAGTAAATGGCCAGTTAGCAGAGGACTTCCTGTTGCAGTGTTCTGTGGTCAGAGCTGAGAGATCCTTTGGTGTTTGTGGAGGCCCAGGCACCAAGAAGCTTACCAAAACAGGCGTTGTGGGGGCTGTGCGGGCTCGGCAAATCCCCCAGGTATCACACACCTGCCTTGTGCAGTCCCAGTGAAGACCGTGGAGCTGCACTGAGGTGCTCTGGCTGGAGTGACACCCTCAGAGGACATTTTGCTTGGATGTAGCTTAAAAAGGAGATGGCTAGGAGTTGCTCACTGAGCAAAAGCATTCCTTGCATCTTGAACAATGTGGAGAGGGGTATCTGGGGGGAGTACAGAACTACATTTGCCCCATCACGGGCTCCAAGCACTGCTCTGGCATGGTGCAGTATACGTCACTAGATCCTCATGCAGTGTTAACATATTAAAAGTGATTTTGTAAACACAGCCCCTTGAAAAGAAGAGCAATAAACCATGTCTTGTCAGTGACGACTGTTAGCCCAGGAGCTGCTGTGCGAGCAGCTGAAGACGAGTACAATGAAGCAGTGTGTTGTGAACAAACAGAGTGACTTCCTGAACTCTTCAACTTCCCCTCCGTGCCTCTGAAGCCTAGGGTCCAGCATATAATGGCTCTGCGTGCTCAGCGCCAGAAAGTGCTTAAGCTGCATGCATCTCGCAGTGCTCTCAAGTGTCTTCCAGTGTAAATAATACCCTGATCTCTCTTTGGCCAGTTGGCCCAAGGTTGTAAATCAGGGCAGAGCAGGTGCATCTGTGGACACATGTTTGTACATGCACTTGGACTGCAACCACATGAGCTCAGAGCTGCATGTGCAAGTAGGCTTGCGTTTGCTGAGAAAGTCTCACGTGGGAGCACCTATCCTGTGGAGTAGTCCTTTTTTCACTTGTGTTATTTCCTTTTGTGTGGGTCTCCCCTGCATATTTGCGTTTAGAATACGTATGTCTTTTAGTAGGCAAATGCGATTTGTGCAATATGTAGCTGCAGTAGTTCCTTGAATTTGAGAGGTTTGTACTGGTCTTACCTTGTTAGGCTGGACAGGTTTTCTCCTTTTTGGAGCTCGTCCCTCCACATTCATCTGTATCTTCTATGATATCTGCCAACTTGCAGGGAAGGTGGGACTGTTCTTGTGTGGCGCTTGTAGCACAAGCGCAGACTGTGGCAGCCTGTGAAGTCCCACTGCTTGTTGCTGCCTCTTTGCCCCAGCTCGCTCCTCCCACCTCTCTGTGGGGAGAAGGAGTCCTAGAAGCCGTTCCCTCTCATCTTCCATCAGAACTAGTCAGATTAACCACAAATAGAAGGATTTGGAGCTCGTTTTACTTGTTTGGTTGAAGCAAGAAGCCTGTGGGGAGCAGGCTGGAGGTGACCCCAGTTGGTGGTCAGTGGAGGCTGCTCACAGCAACCAGGTCTTCATTTGGTGCAGTTCAATTTAGAAGATGATATTTTTAGTGGAAATCTCATAAAGTACTTAGAAATTGTGTAAAATGCACCAAACAACATGCACAGAAGTGTCCTGCATTGGTTTGCTCTGGGCTTCTCCGTGCAAGCTGTGGGTTTGCATTGCAACCTGGTGACATTGCAGCCAGCTTTGTGCCGGCAGTTGTCCCCTGCTGACTGAGAGTTGATGGTACCAGAGATTAAAAAAGAAAAATCAAAAGGTCTTAATCAATTTCTAAAGGCTAGATCGGTTCCTTGATCTGCTTCATCTGCTAAAATACCAGCTATTGACTAATGCTGTAAACATACTCATCTGATCCATGACTTTACCATCCATCCTTTCATGACCTATGTTCAGGCCCATTTATCCCATCCTTAAATGACAGTAAGTGGATACATACTGCTGAGAAGAGAATCTTTACTCTTCCAAAGTTGTAAGCCCTTTCCCATAGGACTGAAACTCCTGTGAAAATTGTTTGCTACATTCAAATGAAAAGTATTTCTAAAAATTGACGCTAACTACAACTACTCAAAGTAGATACGTCAATACTTTATCGCTTTGACAGCCTGGTAAATTAACGTCCTTGGGCTAAAATTTCCCACGCGTGCAATGTAATTGCATTCTCCGCTATTGCATTTTTCTCCTCTTTAAAAAGAGGGAGGCAGAAGTTGAGCATACTGTAATAGAATCACATTTAGGATTTGGTATTAATACACAGAAACAGTACAAAAAGGGCCATTGAATCGTGTAGTGACTCAGAAGGAAACGGAGGAGTGCTCTTTCTGGGTATGCAGAAATGTCAGTGGTTCAACACTGACATGTCATGGGAGCAGAAGTCTCTTAAACGTGCTGTATGAGACAGTTTCTTCATTGGGTTTTAAAAAGTAAATGAAGCAAGTCGAGCAAGGTGCGGTGAGGAAGCGTAGGGTCACGTGCCCCTCTACAGGAAACGAGATCGAAGTGACTGGGGAAGTTCAGAGCTCCGTGACCTCCACCAAATTCAAATAGCACAGGTTAGTCTTTTTTAAATGCCTTTTAACCATCCTGAGGGGGTCCACGTGTGGATTTTCACTGTTTTGGTGGAGTGGGGAGCTAAGAAGCTGTTAGCGTGGCACTTGTGTT
Source organism: Numida meleagris (assembly GCF_002078875.1). Taxonomy (NCBI): domain Eukaryota; kingdom Metazoa; phylum Chordata; class Aves; order Galliformes; family Numididae; genus Numida; species Numida meleagris. The sequence goes on from NC_034413.1 coordinate 50,848,453, forward strand.
GGCAGCTAGCGGGCGAGGTGGGCTTCTGCAACAGGGCCTTACAGAGGCAAAAATAGGAAGAAGGTTTTCTGTGAGTTTGTGAGAAGCTGGGACCCTGCCTTGCTGTTTGACAGCAGCGTTGAGTCCTCTGAATCCTCTTAGAAATAGGAACGATATCTCTGACTTTTTAAAGATTTTCATGTAATCGGCAGATGACTGGTTGTTTCTTTTTTTTCAGACAGGTTAAAACATTTCATTATAGCAAGAGCTTTGTTCATTTTGGCTGGTACTGCGTTTAGAGCTGTTCTGTTTGATTTTACTGGTGTAGTCTCTTTTTGAAGCTTTTTCTCATTCTCTGCGATATCTGTTGAGGAATTCCATCTCAGCCCTGCTGTGCTTGAGGCTTTTTGGCCTGGGTGCCTCCTGTGCATCAATCAGTAAAGGCAAGGGAAACAGCAGTGGTTTGGTGCCACAGCACTTGGAGCTCTCACGGTGAGCACGTTTGGAGGGATGTACATTTTGTATCCCTACACAAAAATATGTTCATTGTTTTTAAATGTTACTAAAAATTGTGATTAATTAAAATTGCTGAGCATGAAGTTGAAGTGAACGTTAAAAAGCAGATAAACTTCAAGATGACAAAATATGAAGTATTGTAGTAGTACTTCACAGAATCTGAAGTTGGTGGAGGTTTAGCTAAGTTTAGCTATGCAGCTCTCCATCTCTATCGTGCTAATGGGAGGGATTCCTGGAAATGAATGAAATAAAGAAATCTCTCCTCTTATGCATATGAACTACAGCAAAAACGTGGACCTTCATCCCATGCGGCTGGTTAGTCTGGGCGGTGCCTGGCTTTCATGGGCACTATAGCAATGATCGTAATACGGGATGAGCCCCGCAGGTGAGAATCCCCACCCAGCCCGGTGCAGGTGCTCATGCTTCTGGCAGGGCACGGGGGTGAAGGAAGTGGCACCGGACGTGTACGTAGCCCACGTCTGGGGCAAGGATGTTCTTACTTGGAAATTGCAGAGCCTGGTGTCTGGGCAGCCTTGTGGGGCTTGCCGTTAAGTTTTGAGCTTTAGAGTTTTGCAAGCAGCAGTCTCTGGCCTTTGCTGGGCCCCTCTGCTTCTGTGAATTTAGCATGTTTTGCAAGGAGTGCCACAGTTCTGTCCCAAAGTGGTCTTTCTGCTCTATTAAGGCTTCTAATCTTCAACACTGTATTACTAAGAATGTAATTTAAAACCAATTTAATAAAATCCCACTGCAGACATTTTAATTTCAGCCTAATCCTGCTTTATAGTGGCTAATCTCATACAGATTCGGAGTTGTTTTAAACTACATACAATGGCTTGTAAATAATATAGTTGACCTTCCACACAGTGTTTTATAGCAGGTATTTGAAATTGAATTCAAAAATAGACTGGGACACTTTTCCAAATAAAGCAAGCCCCCAGCTTCTCCCCTTGTACCAAGAACAAGGCCGGCCAGCCAGCCAGGACTGCAAAAGGGAGAGAGGGCATGGGAGAGTGGGCTCCTGACGGGCCTCCTGCACCAGCTTGTGTTATGAAAGTCAGGGCAGGAATGTTTCTTTCCCAAACAAATTAAAAAGGAAATCTGCAAAAAGAGAAGAGGGAATAAAGAGTACAGACTAAACAAAAGGAAATAAATACGGGTTGGAATGGGAGAGAAGGAAACCAAAAGAAGAAAGTAGTAAAAAATGGAACCAGATGGGGACAGGTTCTGTGCTCGGGAAAATAAAACTGCTCTTTCAGTGAAGTTCAGAAGGAAGGGGGAATGGGTGTGTGTGTGCACGTGTTCGTAACATCTATGGAAGAAACATTCCTTTTTCTGTATGTTGTTTTTTTAAATGATTTATTTTGGTTTCTTTCCCTTGGGCAGTATTAGCCTAAAACTTAGTAATTTTGAGATTGCTGGTTTCATCTAACCGAAGCTTTAAAGTTCCCATAATTCTGCAAATAAACAGAATAAGCAACACTCACGATGCAACTTTAGTCACCAGCCAGCTTTGCTTCCCTTAAGCTGCGGGGCTGCAGTGCACGTTGGCTTCATGTCCATGGTACACGTGGGCCCATAGCACTGCGTTGTCCTTTTCTGCAGAAGGGAAAGCATGAGGTAGGGTGTGCAACGCCAGCTCACACAAACCCAAACTGTAATGGCAGCTTTTAGCAGGCTCCCCGTGTGGGTTTCATTTCACCGCACAGTGTAGGCATGAGTTTCATACCAGTGAGGAATTGGAGGCTGGAGACTTTGATCTCTAAATGTAAGTAAATCCATAAAATGCTGAACAGTTACTGTTCATATACTTTCCTTTAAATTGAGTAGGTTGTTAAAGACATTTTGCTGTTTGTTATTAAGTACCTCAGATGGACAAGGATGTCTTTTGCTACAGCATCATTTGCAGTACGTCCCACTGACGTCTTGCTGGCCAGCCCCTCCTTCCTCCCCCTCACTTGAATGGAAGTTCTGCAAATCATTTCTGTAGTTATCTGTTAAAACCATCTCGAGGGTGAAGGAGGTTGCTTTTACATTTAGTTGATTTGTTTTAGCTTTTGCATGCGTTTTTTTCTAGCCTAAACTATAGAAACCTTACAACATTGGTTGACAAACCATGGCTCTTTTAAGAGGAGCAGTAGATAACTCCAGTCTTCCCGCCATATCCATCTACATATGTTTTTAAGCTTTTCTGCTTTCATTCCACCATTTATACTGGCTTTTACAATGATCTGTTGAAGTCAAGGCAATTATCTCAAATTTGTTTGAAAACAAATTGGGCCTTTTTGCCTCAGGAGCTGATACTGAGAGCACAATCAGTGTGCTTTTATTTTCCTCTTTAGATGGAGTCAACTTCCTCTCTAGACACTGCCGGCTCTCATGCAGAGTTTATGCCTACACAGGGAAATGCCCAGCAGAAATGTACTCAGGCTCCATGATCCCCACCATTTGCGATTAATAATGTTATGGGTGGTTTTTTTTCTTCCTTGCAGGAACGTACAGCCTGGGAAATGTTCCTGCGATCTAATTAGCTTCAGCAAGTGCATTCTGGAGTGAATTTGTCAGGCTTCGTGTTCTGCCCAAGCATCTCTGCAGCTGCTGAGGAGGTACAGAGCCCTGGGGTCTGCACAGGGAGAAGTGGGGAAGTGTTACTGCGTGAGTAGCAGTGCGGGAAACAGGTCTCCAGCATGCATAATGTCCAGGCTGTAAAATGCCTATAACAGTCAGAAGGCATACAGCCATCTCATAAGTACTGTTAAAGGTGTCTATTTATGATGTGGTAATTGCAAAATGTCATTTTTTGCAAAAGTCATTTTTTTGCATGGTAGGATTAATGGCAATGCCAGTTTACTAAAGTGATCCAATGTGGCACACCTTTCCTAATGTCAGATTTAAGTGCCTTAGGTTATTTCAGTTTTCCACCAAATCCACAGGCTTTTAACACATGTAGTGCTTTTAATTCATTCAGTAGCACAGGGCTAGCAGTGGAAGGTCTTAAGGCTTCACAGGTGGGACTGCTGAGGGGTAATACGGTTTGATCAGGCACTGTGAATCTGCAGTTGTCCTCATCTAGAGAAAGTAGCATTACATTTGAAATCTGCACAGTGAAGGCTGGGATGGGATACTGGGAAAAATTTCACTAGCCATACGGCTAACGAAGTACTAGAATAGATGACTGAAGGATATTGCAGAATTTCTATCACTGGAGATTTGTAAAAGAAAAATAGACAAATAATTGCCAGGAATGGTATTGTGGCTCAAAGGAAGAGGAAGGATATATGTGCTATCTTCGCTATCTTCCAGCCTGTATTTAGTCTCCTTGTTGTCAGTAACTTTATATTTTGCTGGTTATTGATGAAAGCTGGTTAGTTATTTTAAAGACAATAAACAATTTCATATTTGTGGTACAATATATCCCATGCTCCGCTTTCCAGGGAAGGCAAGTGGCATGCTGCTCCTGAGTTTCTTGAGATTTTGCTCTTTTCCTTGTAGCATCACCTGCTAAAGTGAGTTTGTTATGTTGTGTACTGTGAGAGTATTGAGTTATCGCTAGCAGCTGGCGAGGTCTGCTCCCGGTATGAAAGGGAGACTTGGAAAGCTAGGCTGTGCTGCTTTCTTGAGTGAAAGACAGAGAACAGCTCACTTTTATCATGGATCTCAAAACTCTGGTACTAATAGCAAACTTTCACACTGGCAGTGCAAAAACAGTTTGGTCTTTGAGGAACAAAATTTCCTAGTGGAAAGTTTTGATGGATCAGGGCTCACATGAAACAGCACTTGGCTACAGACTTGGCTCACATAACAGGCACCTTGACAGATACAGAAGAAAATGGGGATCTTTGCAAAATCACTTGTTTGAGGATTACTGGTCATCAGGACTACAGTTGAAGAGAGAGTGTAGACTTTATGAGAGTAATAATGTCTTATGACCTGATAAAACCAACACCAAGCTTCCTTCCAGCTGTGGATTTGGTCCAGATACAGAAGCTTGCAGAGTTTCTACATATGAGTTTGGAAGAAGTGTTATTTTTGCTAGAAACTTATGGCCTCAGATTTGCGGTGATTCTTGACTCTACATTTAATTACTAATTCTGGTTTTGGAAAGAAGAGGTGCTAGGAGTCTTACTTCAGTCTGCCATGTGCTAAACTTAGTCTCCAAACTTACTTAAACCCAGTTTGATTTTGCCCCGTGTAACTGGCCAGACGGTTCGGACAAGTTGAACAAAGTTTCAGCCACATTTTAAAGGCTTCAGCAAGTGTGATGCTAACTTTAGCTAGGGTTTAACAACTGGGACAGCCACTCTTGTTAAAAGAAATTAAAGGGGAAATTGGCTGCCAACCCCAAATACCTGCTGTGTCAGGGCATCTGCCCTGTGCAGACCAGCCTGAAGCTTTTTCCTCTGAGCTTTTGGTAGATTGGCATTAATGAAGATGAATTTGAACAGTCATGTGGAGTAAGAGGACCTGCCAATTAAGTACGTGCTAAAAAGGAAATGCAAGTGTTGAATGGAGAGTATGCAGCTGCTCTTTGTTTTGTGGGGATGTTTTTTTCACAGGGGTCGTATGCCATATATACCTTCTCTAGCACCAAACTACTATTACTTATACCAAAAAAACTGTTCTGAACACCAGCAGGAGCTTGGCTAGGTCTGCCCTCTTGCATGGAGGCAAATTATCTCCAAAATCAGCTGCTCCCTAGACACCCTGCATGGGGAGGGTACATGCACTGTCAGCTAGATGTGACCCTGTGTGTGATGTTACCACAGTGTGATGCATCACCTTGGAGCACCTAGCTGTATGGGAACACTTGGTTGTCAAAGGTCCTGGAAAATGGATGGAATATGAATAAGTGAAATAGAATGCAGACAGCAGAATGAAAATGCTTTTGTTTAACTGTCAGTGTCTCAGGCAGAGACTCTGCTTTGATGTGTGGGATCTACCAGCTTTGGAGTGTGGTTTGAGCCATGGCACTGGGTGCAGGACAGCCAGGGTTGCCACAGCACATGGTCTGGTCATGCTGTTTCCTTCCCAGAAGTGCACTGTAGAATGTGCTCCCTCTTTGTTTAGGGGAATATTGGCTAGCGGTTGCTGTTGATCCATGGAAGACGTTGCCCTGCCTTTTTTTTTTTTTCAGCAGAACCTGTTAATATTCATTCTTCCAACTTCTCTTTGCTCACTAGCTGAGTAAGTACTTGCCATCTGCAGTTGTAAAAAGTTGTTTCCAAGGCGAAATAAATTGAGGCAAAGACTTCTATAATCAGAGATGTGGAGGAAAGCAGAAGGGTGTTTTTCACTTTGTTATCCTTGGTTGGTTTGGGTTTGACTTGTGCCAGGCTTTAAACAAGCCCCCTCTACAGGACACTGGGACCCATCCAGTCCCCGTCTGTGTCCTCCCACTGCCAATTCTAGTGGCACTAGCTCACCTCAAGGCCCTCCCAGTACCAGGCAGTGATAGATGTGGGCGGTCAGTGGGAGAGCTTTGTGCTGGCAGCAGTGCGGTAACTTCCCATTTGTCTTTATTATTTTCATTTTCCAAGAACACATTATTGAATACTGCAGTATACCAACACAAAAATAGAGGACTTAATCCTTTCTAGGTATAGCAGGGAACCTATGAATTAAGGCTGAGAAGTTTTTAATATAATGTTAGAATTGCTCTGAGCTTAAAAGAACCACAGGCTGATACAAAACAGAACTTATACTTTGTCGTCTATTAGATAATTGCCAAAATAAATAAAGAAGCATATGTCATAAATAAAGACTTCAGAAACTGTACTTAATTATGGGGCTTTAAACTGGACAATGAAAATGTTTGAGTAAGTATGGACAGCTTAACTGTGTGCCCTGGCTGTGGCTGTTTAAATTGGCATCATCCACTGCAGATGTGTCCTGTGAGTACCCAGGTGCATATGTGCAAATTTCATAACCTCAACATCAAGGCTGAGTCTTCAGTTGAAGTGCCAGGGGTAAACACTGAATCCGCTGTTCGAGTGTTATCACACCTCATGGGGCTTCATTTCATGCAGTCAAGTCCTGCTGCAAGAGTAGACCAGCCTCCAAGATGTGTGTAAAAACAGCTTTACAAGGCTATTTTGAGTTGAATTTTGTTATAGCTGTACCCTAGAAAGTGAATTAAAAGGTAGTTGTGGTTGGTCAGTGCTCTGATCTCCTCTTAGCTTATGGTGGTATAAATATGGAGAATTACTTGTATTGCTTGGATTTGCAATTTTTTTTTGCATTTTGGCAGCTTATTTGTAAAATAACTGAAACATCTCTTCGCTGTGCCTTCCTTTTCCAAGTAACTCTCGATGTTTTTTCTTGCCAAAATGCAGCATTGGAAATATTTAACAGAAAATTTCATCCCTGTATTAGTCAGGATGTTTTCCAGATTGGACCAAATGGAAATTGTTGGTGATAGGAACAGAACATGAGTGCCACGCCTACCTCAGTGCCTAGCATACAGGCAGGCTTTGACACTGAAGGCTAAGGTCTCTCGTTACACATGTAAAGGCATTCAGTGCACTGTGGGTTGGTTTTGTATTGCTTCACACGGACTCAAGCCAAAACCAAACAGAGATCTGCCCTTCCACCAGTCCTTCCCTGAATGGCAATCTGAAAGAGCATCCTGGCACTGCAGGCTCCTTGCCCGATGATCTCCATTAGCGTCACTCCTCCCATTCCGCCTCCCTCATGTGGTTTCAGTTCATGAGGCTGATCTGGAGCTCACCCCCCTGCTGGCCAAGCAGTCAGCATGTCTCAGGCACCTCTTGCCTTTGCTTCTCCACCCAGGATGGCCCATGCGCTGGTGGTGACCTGCAGGGCGGTCACCAAAGCCCTAATTCTCTTTGGAGCTGCTCTTTGCAAGAAGCCTGCGTGGAGCAGGAGATCCTCTGCAGGCATTCTGCGTGTATTTCCATTTGGTAGCGGTTCATTTTGTCCCGTAACTCGTCTGGGAGGCAGGGAAGTGCTGGCCAGCTCAGGGCAAGGCATGTGATGGGCTCAGAATTGCAGGGGAACAGAGTTCTTCATCTTTCCTGCCAGTAGGCTGCATTATTCCTGGAGCTTGAACCAGCAGTCCTCATAATTTATCATACATATTCATTTTACTACTTTTGGACCCTACCTTCTTCTGGTAAAAGTCCCTGTAGGTCTGGAGTGATACCATAGTACCTATCAGCTGAGGAGAGCTGATAGATCTTTATAAAAAATTAGATTTTTAAAATCAGTCTTTTCTTGATGTAGCAATAAAGGCAATGGATTAACACAGTTAATATGAGTATGTTATAAAATCTGTTGTTTTTTAATAGAGGAAAAGATGGTCTGATTTAGTAGGATTTATAGGTAATACAAAGAATCAAGCGATATGGAGATAATGGCAACCTTAAATCTACTTTATTTAATGATTATCTGGTCTATTCATTTTGTACAGGCCATATAAATGTAGTTTTTGAGTTTTCTTACTGTACAATATTTTAATAGCAATAATTTATTGCTTCCTCTATCTGCTTCTCTGAAATAAGTTGCAGGAGAAGTTTCTTGCTGGCTTCCAACCAGGCAAATAAACCGATAGTGCAGGAACATAGCATTTTGAACTTGTTTTTAACTGGGTTAGAATGAGACACCATTTGCTGGTACTGGCAGGATGTTAGATGATCGTGTAAATTCGCACCTGAAATAGTATGTTTTCAATAACACTGTTGCTTTTCTATTTGTTTTTAAATGCATCCATTTCAAACAAAGATCAGGTAGGGTAGGATACTGAAAACTCAAATGAGTGTCTTATCCTCAATTCACCTTGGACTTTGGGGTTTGTTTTGTTTTTATTGGTCAGAGCTTTTAAAGCTTTGTAGATCCTTCTGGAAAGATGATCACCTTTTGGCTGCGGTATCTGGGTAGGTTGGGCTGAGCTAAGGCTGGCTCCAGCATGCAGAAGAGATGACTGGGGGGGGCCCAGAGGGCTGCTTGCTACAGCAGACCCCATTTGTTTTGGATTACTTTTTGCTTCTACTTTTCCCTCATCCTAGTATTTCCATCCTGATTTTGAAATCCCTTCCACAGATTTGTTTTTATATTGCCGAGAACCTTTTAAAATAATTACTGAAACCATAGCAGCCCATCTGAAAGCTTTCTCAGACTTAACACAAAATACACAGCAGGCCAAACCTCAGAGGGCAGAGGCCCTCTTCCAAGCCAGCGAGAATGGATGCTGAGAGCTGCTTTGATGGCTTGTGCAAATGGACACTTTGTTATCCAACTCCCTGCATGTGCACATACCCAGTGTACACTGCACAGCTTCAGAATGCTTCAGGCTTTAAAAGTGATATTTGTTTTTAATAACTGAATGTTAGTTATTACATACATTATATAAGAAAAAGTTTCCTTTCATAACTATTCTCAGAGGACGATCTATAATAAAATACCAATCATAGTAAATACTTAAGACACTTAACTATTCAAAGAAATGGTTTTATTTTTTATGTATTCATTTATACCTTAATAAGCTGAAAAAGTCCATTTTTTATTTTGCTTTATTATTTTCAAATTTTAATCAGTCCCTTTGGGAATTAGAAAAGAATTGCTTTGTAACAACCCAACAGAGTCTACAAAAAAAAAAGCTAAACTTTTTACGGTCAAATAATTAAAATAAGCATTTAAATGGCAGATCAAATGCTATTTTGCAGCTTTTTGCAGGTCAGGTAAGGTTTGCAAGCATGGGATATAAGTCATATGCAGAGTGAGTCCTCATTTAGTGTCAAGTAAGTCTGTAAGGTCTGATGCAACTTTTTGGTTTGTGGTCTGTTTTTCAGTAGGTCTTGGTCCATTGAGATAGATGACAGTGTGCCTTGCAGTTTGCTCTCTCCAGATTCATGAAGCAGGGTGCCAGCAATGCTTGAACACAAGTGATGGCATTTCTGGGCAGTTTGTGGCTGTGGTCCTTCCTCCCCCCCAGCCTTATGCATCCACAAGATGGTGTTGTGGGAGGCAGCACCATCCTTGACTGCTGAGTGCAGCATTCCTCAAATGCATTCCTTATGTGCAGATATGATTCATGGCCTCACGAATGATCCCAGGCTACAGTGCAAAGCCTTGCATGGCAGAGAAAGACAGGAGGTTTCTTGGGGTGTACTCTTAATTGTGAAGTCTGATCTTCCCAAGCAGTTCAAACACTTTCAGCAAAGTTGTAAGGCACAATAGTTCTCATCCAGCCCCCTCCGAAAACTGGCCTGAGCCTTTCCATTAACTCATGAGACTAAAATCAGACTCTCCATCTCCATCCATTTTAGAGAAGATTTGAAGTCTCGGTGCTTTGCAGCTTCAGATTGTCCAAAATTAATTCTCGGAATGGAAAATATTTTTTTCTTTTTAATTAAAATCTCTACCAGACCTAGTCGCCTGTTTCTCGCAGAACTGATTTACGGGGCTAGCTACACTGAACAGAGGCTTTTACTGACAGTAATCTGGCTCTGAGGTGGTACTCGTTTTTCTGAGCTGTCTGTGGCTGAGTGAGCTGCCTTACATTATGCAGATCTGGGGCTGTGTTTTGTTTTGTTTTTCCCACACTCTGGACACATCAGTCTTTGATTGCTTCTCTAAGGACAGGTATTCGAGTTACCTTCTAATTCATGTCGACACCTGGATTGTAAAAACTCTAATGCAGTCTGGCTTGTGTGGTTGTCTTTCCCTGCTGACTGTCCTGGCCACTTAGTGTTTTGTTTGGGCTTTTGAAGTGAAATCTGAACTAATCACACTGTAGTTTTTCAGCATTCTTATAGCAATATTGCAATATTTACAGTAGAGTGGGATTGGAAAACAGTGTTTGAAATTCATTCCACGTGTCTGGCCCTGATGTGCCTCAGATATTTCCCCTTTAGAGGGAGTCACCATTTTAATATTATTTTATAGATGCTGGCTTTAGTAGACCAGTCACAGTTCACTGCAGGTTTAGTAAGAATAAGCTGATCGTGATAAAGAAAATGCTTTATATTAAGAAACCCTATTGGAAAACTGAAGTGAATTGAATTCTAGACTTAGGCCTGTGGAGGAGTAATAATAATTTGACAGCGTGAGGTCCTTAATCTTTTCCTGTGTGCCTTTGTTACAGTAAAATCCTTTCTACCGCTGCTGCCTGTCCTCCTGTTGGTCAGAAGAAGGTGGTGAGTGAGAACAGCTTGGGAGCTGCCCCATAGCTACTGTGCCTTGGGCACGGCAGAGAAGGCAGTAGAGGCCCTGGAGCTCCTGCCACATAACCTGCGCCTCCAGGCAGGAGCCTTTCAACCCAGCCTTGGAGCTGACAGGTGGAGAAGCCCCTCACCTTGCAGGCACCGCTGCAAGGTGGACCTGTGGCACCCTAGTACGCAACCATGGTCAGCAGAAGTCCTCCAGCAGCATCCCAGAGCTCACTCACCAAATTTGGTTCCCATTACTTATTTCTGTGCTGGCTGAAAGTTGCAACAGTTCAGGCTAACTCCTAATTCCTGATACTTTTTTGGCCTCTTATACCACAAAACAGTGGAAAGAAGAGGGAAAAAAAAAACCTTCCAGGCTTCTGTTAGTTTGGTTCCAATGGCAAAATTTTGTTCTTGCTTCACAAAGCAAACAAGTGGTCAGATGTGCAGCATCCTAAAAAATAGAGAAAAAGCTCTATTGTTGTATGTACTTGGGTTTGGTCTGTATGTTGTATGTATTCAGGTTGAAAGTCAAAATGCAGGGAAGCCAGTGTAGAAAGATGTTATTTTCCCTATGTTAATAAGGTTGGAAAGCTGAGCAACACTGTGTGGTGAGGATATGTCCACATGTTTGATGCTGGCAGAAGTCATCCTATTCTTTAGGTGGATAACTTAGCGTAGTACTCTTTTTTATGAGTTAGGGTTGATTGAAGTAGGAGGCAATTCTGAGAAGCCTTAACTTACGAGCCAGACTGTTCACCCTACCAACAGCTCCTTGTGCCTAAAGCCACTAACATGTCTGGGAGAAAGCTGTGTGGCACAGCACGTGCTGTTGAGCATCCTCTGACACTGAGTGATCACTTCCGTAGTAATGAGGCATTGGAAAAAGCAGCCCCATCAGAGAGAAGTTCTTAGACTATGTATTAGGAACAGTGTTTTATGAACACAGTGTGCACAGGGAGGAACAGATGAGAGAGTAGGATGGAGGAAGACATCAGATCCGTGTTCCACTCTGTTATGTTGTGCCCAGGTGGACAGTGTAGCCCTATAGCCCCTGTAGAGCACCAAAACAAGGGTCCCTTTCTTTAGGACTGTGTGCTGAGGCTTACTTACCTCGAGCCTGGGTGAATCCCACATTTGCTCTGTTGGGCAGCGTGCCTAGGATAATACAGTCTTCTGCATTGTTTCAAACATTTGGGCTGTCCAAAAGCTGTTTTGGATGATAGATGGTTGAATGTTGCAGACAACTGTGCTCTGGACAGCTGAAGTAAAAGCTCGGATACCAGCAGCTTGGTCCTTAAGCATCACTTTTGCCCAGGAGAGAAGTTGTTTGCTGCTGGACATTTCTTTATTGAGGGTCTGGGGGAAAAGGCTTCTCTTTTCTTGAGACAGAGTGAGCTACAGGGTCACAGGTGGTGTCCCATAGGCACCAGGGCTGGGATACATCCCATGACCGGAAATGTCCTGGCTGCATCGGCCACACTTCCTGCTGAGTATGGCACTTGGGCATGTGTGCTCACTGTGGATCGGCCATGAGCATGGGTGCAGAAACCATCTCCCAGAGTCCCAGCAGGCAGAAGTATTTCTGTAATTACTGGCTGAAAGAAGTTCCAGCAGCATGGGCTGGATGGAAGCAGCTGCTATTTTCAGAGAGGTACTTTGAGCTATAGCATATTTGCTCTTGAATTGTCATCTTTTCTCAAGTCAACATCCAAACTCTTTAAATGATCAAAAGCTTTGCTTTTTTCTTCCAAGTAGCAACTGTAGTGGTGACTGTGGCAGTCATTCACAGCTTGCCATTGCCAGCGATCCTCCACATATCTTGAAAAATATGTCAGCGAGAAGAAAAAAACTTCTTAAAATACTTGGATTAAAACAACATTCTGACACCACAGTGGCCTAGTTCTTAGCTGTAATTTTCCATGGATGCAGCACTGCTGGCTCTTTGCAGCATAACTCTTGGGTGACAGAGGAGGTCTGCTGCATACAACTTGCCATGGGCAACAAGCACACAAGGCTGCTCTTGGCATCCTGTGGTTGTGCACTGGCATTTGTCCCAGATAAAATGGACTTTCTCTCTGGAGATGGCATCTCCACAGAATTTCCCTGGGCCTCGTGCATCTAAAGAAATTTCTCCTGTCAGTTTCTCTTTGGACCCTGCAGTTCTCTGGAAGTGGTTGTGAGAGTGAATGAAACATTGGTGCCTCGTCTCCTACCTCAGCTTGCTTTGGGCAGGGTGAGAAAACCAACCTTTTCACACCCTGTGCCATTCTCTGCAGGCCTGTCACCCCTGCACCAAAAGCAGTGCAGTTTCAGTGAAAACCACCCCTAAAAGAGCACTTAAAGGACCCAGAAACACTGAGAGGGGCATTTCAGTTGTCACTTGCCTCCTTTATCCCAGTTAAGAGGAGGATAGACCCAGTTCTTCTGCTAGAGCAAAGTACAGGGTGGGTACAAAGCATCCCAATGGGTCTCAGTTGCATCTGTGTGGGGTCACTTCAGCACCTGTTGGAGGCTTTGCCAAATTTCTGTGTGTGCAATTGACAGGCCAGGGAGGCTCTGAATACTCCTCCTCCACCATCTAGGGGAATTCCTCTGCGGTCTGTTCAGGTAGCTTCACGCTGCAATGCGTTCGGTGTCAGTGCTGAGCCCTTAAGGGGGTTAAAACCATCTATTTATATGTGTTTACAAGTTTCTATTTGTTTAAAAACCAAGCTCTTGCTTTAATAAAAAGGAGAGAAGAGAAATGTGTCATGTTTTTCGGGTGACATTTACTGGCACGGTGTTGTGCAGGGTGGGTACCTTTGGCGTCCCCTGGAACTCTCCTTACGCCCATCCCCACTCTTGCACACCTGCTGCACGGGACTGCAGCATGGAATCTGTGTGCTCCCGGTGTTGGGCCCACCGAGGGCAAGGGGAGCAGTGAGGGATGTGGGTAAATCCAAACAGTTCAATAGTTGTGTGTTCTGTTAGAAAACGATTCATGAAAAAATATTTTTGTCTGTGTGGAACTGATATTTTTTTCCCATGGAAAAACAATTGTTTTTAAACCATTTTCCAACTATTTTGTAATGTGGTTAGTTAGCTGTCCTTTTTGTACTGAGAGCCACCTTAGCAAAATACTTGGTGATCAAGCCTATTTCCTTAAATTTGTATTTAATTTTTTTTCTTCCATAAGTGGAAGCAATATGTTTTGAAAGAACCACATCAATACTGGTTTGGATTTTGAGTCCTTTTGCACAGAGGGACAATCACCATTTAATTGGTGACTGCATATTTTTCCCCTTTGGGTTCTATCGTTTCTGTTTTATTTCTGCAGTTGTTTGTTCCTTCCTCTTTTTCTGCTTGGAAATTAATCATGCAGGAAGCGATTAACCGCAGCGAGCTGTCTGTCTGCCTGTGACTCAGTGCGTGCGAGGGGTGCCTGGACCGCCTCAAAATGGCTGACTGCAGGCGAGCCCTGCAGCTGCAGCCCAGTTGTTCATGCTGTGCATCCCACATAAAATGTCCCTCTTTGGCACTTGTCACACTCCTGAGGAGATCTCTGAGGTACTGAATTAAAACTGAAATGCCCAGAACTTGTGTTTCGGTGTAGTGCCACTTTTGCGTGTGGGTTGTTTGGTAGGGCAGGGGCTCTTTGCCAAATGTGACACGCTCTGAGTCTCTCCTGAGCTTTGGTTTTTTTGGGATGCAATTAGTTCTTATCGAGATGTGTTGCATATCGTAACGTGCTCCATCTTTGGAGCCCAGAGGCTGGCATTTTGGTAATAGCTACCTTAATTCTTGCTGCTGCAGTACTAGGATTTATTTAAGCCTAATATTTACATGTAGCTTTTCTAAAGCAGCGATAATGGACACTGCTGACTAGAAAATGCACAAGAACGCGCATTCTAGGTTTCCTTCCAACTTTCTTTTGAAATAAGTTCTTTTTCAATACCCTGTGAAACTGAATGTTACTAACAGTTCTGTTGTTAGCACACTCAGTAGGTAAAATTTATCAGTTACTATTGCATGGATTTTATGATGTCAGCTGTTAGCAATTGGAGTTAATGTCTGTTCCTTAAAATAGGCTCTTTCCCACTGACTGAGAGCAAATAATGAACCCTGAGTCCATTGCTGACAAATAAGACAAAAGCCAAAGCTTCCCTCTAGCTGCAGAGTTGCACTTTGCATCCTGGGACACCTCTGTGCTTTGTGCAAAGCGGCGGTGAACAAAGCAGTGGCAGGACTTGAGTCTGGTGCTGTGCTGTGCGCTCACTGGGTAACCCAGTGGAGTCATCTAAAAGGCATATTCCAGGACTATTTAATTAACACCTTACATTTAATTACCACTTTTAGTTCGATTTGTCCACCCAGAATTACTCTAAATTGTCACATCCATGGCAGCAGATCTTTTCCAAGAAAATATCACGGAAAGTATCACAGCTTCAAAGCAAGAGCACTATGTGTGAACAACCTGAGGCCAATGCTGCTGAAGTTTGGCCTGTCTCAGAAACTTGCCTTACGCCTGCGTTTTCCAGCCCTCCTAGCAGCTGAATCACAGGCTGCAGGGCATGATTGGTAGCAGCTGGACGATAAGCTGGCCAGTGTGCAGTGGCATGTCTGGCTTCCACCCATCCTGCTGATAAAGCCCTTCGGTACCAGAAGTGCTTGCTAGTGTGCAACTGGCACTGCAGGCATAGCGAGAGGCATCCTTCTCAACAGGACAGGAGTGGAAACTAGATATGCATTAGTATAGATCTTATAGATACGAGGGCTGCTCTGAAAGTAGTGCCTCCTGTTTTATTATATTGGCCCTTGTCATCAGAGGCAAATGTCAATGGTACGGCAGTAGAGGTTAAACCTTCCCCCCAGTATTCCGTTACGTGTTGTTGCCGTGTGACAGATGGCAGCAGAGGGGCCGTCTGACAGAGTGGTGTCTGACATGGAAGTGCATATGGAGCAAAGGTGTGGCACTGAATTCCTCCATGCAGGAGAAAATTGCATTCACTGACATTCATTGATGTTTGCTGAGTGCTTATGGAGACCACCCAGTGGATGTGAGCACAGTGAGGCGGTGGGTGGTGCGTTTCAGCAGCGGCAACAGCAGTGTGAAAGATGAGCCACGTTCTGAATGTCCATGCAGATTTTGACTTGCAGGCTCTTGTTCATTGCTGGTAAAAATGCATAACTAGTGGTGGTGACTACGCTGAGAAATAGTATGTTGTAGCAGAGAACTTGCTCTATCAAAGAGTGTTGTTGTGCTCTTTGTATCTGTTGTAGTTTCCATGGATATAAATAGGAGGCATTACTTTCAGACTGACTACATGTGTAGTACATATGTACATGTATCTATACACATACGTATCTATACAACTATATATAGGAAGAGATACATAGGTCTATACTAGATAGATACTGATATATCCCTGGAGGGACGGATAAGCAAGCAGGAGGTACCAGTGCTTTTCTGCCCATTACCTCCTTGCAAGCAATGTTTCAGGGAGGGTTTTGGAGTAGTAGGATGCTTCCATGGGCAGTGGCTTCTCCTTAGAGAGCTCAGGCTTTGAGTGATACCCTGTTCCCCCTCTATCCTCACCAGTTTCTTAAGAAACTGACCCAAAACAACCCAAGGAAGAAAAGGAAGGAGAAAAGAACAGCACAAGCATACAGAAAGCAATAATTTAACAGAGAGGTAGGCAAGTTACACATTTGCAAAAATGCTGTTTTTTTTGGAGAGGACGCTATGTAGACCAGCTAGCTGGCTTGCTGCACACAGGTTCGAGCTGCCTTAAGCATTTATTTAAAAGTCTGATAACAAACCAAACTTTATCCTCCCTGCTCAAGGAGCTTTCCCTTGGCACATGGAGCACCAAGAAGATTTGGGGTGGGTTTTCTGGATTGCTTCAGCCTCTTACCACAGCGGTGCAGAGAGCAGCTTCTCGTTTTGATCAGTTGAAGGAGTTAAAAGCTTGGTGAAGTAGCTTACTGGCACAGTTACGTTACAGACAACTGCAGCTGTGAAAAGACTGTGTTAAGAAACAGGATGGTTGTGGTCTGCTGCAAGAAATAATTTTCCTGTTGACTATTTTTTTAAACAGGAAGTTGAACAAAGCAGCATTAGTCTTAGTTCTTTTAATAGAGTTCAGATTTTAAGTACTGAATTTAGGATAATAAGTTGAGGAAAGGATAGGGCTCAGCAGAGTTTTATGTAGGGACTGATTGCTGGGATCAAGGAAGTCTGAGATACAAGCAGATTCAGGCAGATTCTGGGAACCTGAAAGCTGTGCCTCTCTGGCGACGCTTCCATAGGAGAGGTAACTCCTGCAGGGTGAGTGGGTGGGAAACTTGTGTCAGTTTGCAGGGTTTGTGACTGCGGTGTTTGCACAGCGCTGCGCAGACTTGGCTTCGCACAGTTTCCTCTTTCTCAGTCCGTCCATCCGTCAGCTTCCACTCTGCTCTGCTTGCACTTTCTCAGTAACAGGAAAGAGCAACAGCTTCTGCAGCAGGGGAAAATAAAACCTCCCCGCACCAGAGATAGCGGTAATGCCTTGCGCCTGCCCCACGCCACGCCGCTCTGAACTCCTCGTCAGCTAGAGTTAGGGGGGGATGTGCTCGTTTCCTTTCCAAGCCCCTTTCTCCCTGAAGGTTTCAGGCAAAATCCATAGATGTCTCCTTTTAGACAAGCTCTTTTCTGGGAAGGCAGCTCCGCCATTTTTTTGTATGGGTTTATAATGGTATTCTAATTCTGTCGAAGCATGAGCAAGTGATGGGATATGGCTGTCCTTCAAACCTTTAATTTTTCAGTATCATGGAGCATCTCTGTGGCGCTGCAGACCTTGTAGGTGGTGATGCACCTCAGGCAAGAAGTGCAAATGCCATTTTGTTTCATTCAGAACATTCTTCTAATGTTCACTCTAGCTCTTAAGTGTGCTGTAACTAGCATGAAGCCAGTTTGGCAGGGAATGTGCTGTTGCAGTTCTCCCTGGTTTTATCAAAACCAGTTAACTTCAGAAAGTGGTAGGTGCGTATTCTTGTAAGTCACTGCACTGGGGACATGAGCACAAGGCTGTCTGGAGAATAACCTGTATTCGCTTCTTGTTGACCTGTCATGCACAAATACAAGATGCATAGTGGCCAGTTTCAGCTGGGTCCTTGCCTCCAACATGGAATCCTCTTTGCATCTCCTGCACAAGCTCAGGGCTGAGCCCATCAGCAGGTCCCTCAAAGCAAAAGTATTTTTAGGGGCAGGCAGCAACTACTGAAATGTCACAGCACCATCAGGAAAACCCCAGAGCTTCCAGTGGGCACAATTCCCAATAGCAATGTGCTGAAATGCTACTAAAAGCCCTTGTGACTTGGGGGAAAAAAAAGTCCACAGTGCATTTCAGTTTCAGTGAATTTCTACATCCTGCATGTGCCTGTCCTGGAATTACCCTCAGCGAGGAGTTCTGTGTGGGCTGGGGGAAAAGCAGGCGGCTGGTCTCAGGCAGCAGAGCTGGAGAAGTGGTCTCTGGCTGCCAGGCTTTCCCCTCCGCAGCAGCCTGCTTGTTCTTCCTCCTCAGGGCACATGCACAGAGCATGGCTGCATTTGCTGCTTCTGAGAAGGAGGAGGGTGTATCCAGAGGTTCTGGTGGAGCCTGGCTTCTTCAGAGCAAGCAGGAGGGAGGGAAGGTGCATGAGTCTTTCCTAGAGGTCTGCCTTTGCGCCCTATCCAGAATAGTAAGGGGGTGTTGTCTGTTGTCTTCCAGCAGCTGAAGGACTTCAAAAGGGCATCATATCTTTTTGAGTACGATCCTGAAGGGATGGTGCCTTGTTGAAGTAGGGGTTGATGGTTTACCAAAGGGGTTATCCTGCCATAATTCCACAAGAACAAGATTGTTGGATTAAACAGAGTTCAGTTTTGTAATTTATTGTTGCATGTGACCATGTTACATTTTTGTGCATTGTGTGTACAGAACTAGATGCGTGTATCTGAGAGTTTGTGTGGCTATGGAGATGATGCAGGGAGCACCTATTTAAGGATGCAGCTGTTACAATACAATTAAATGTGAAGTGCTTTAACAGACTACTTAAAAAATAATATTAATAATAGATAAGCCTGTTAGATGCAGGGGTTGGTTTGTAGAAAGTGCCCCCAAAAAGTAACAGATTTATTAATCTCTGGGTCTTTGCATTTTGTGTTTTGCTGTGCAGATTTCTTAGCAAGATCAGCTGGAGCTCAGCCTTCCACCATGCCTGTGCCTCCCCCTCCTGCGCCCCCGCCACCCCCAACACTGGCCTTGGTAAGTTCTGTAGGAGGTGGATGCACTGTATATGCTGTCCTCTCTTGCTGCTTGTCATGTTGAAAGGGATATACAGATACACTGGTGGACGATGGTGTGCATGGTATCTGTGTGGTTTTCCTGCATTTTGTTTATGGTTGATTGATCCTGCAAGAGGGTCCATTACTTTCATTCCCTTTCATTGTCCGCATGGATGATACTAGCCACATTCGCTTCCTCTTCCTCCCATACTGGTTGTTTGCCTTGGAGCGGGGATCCTGGGTGGAGAGGGGTAGCTTGTCTATCTTGGAGGAGCTGAAGTCTTGCTCTCCGCTTGCCTTTCCCCAGCCGTGTACTCTCTCTTTCTCTCTTGTCCCTCTCTTAACACTTACATGACCTGGCAGTGAACTGGTTCAGAGAACCTGAGGCAAAAATCAATCCCGTTTTTTATTTTTTATAAGGATAGTTCTTAGCCAGCTTAGCTCCCTCAGCCAGTCTTTGGTATGAAAGCATGAGAACCACTGCTGGCACAGTGTAGTGGGTGAAACTACACTGGACCTGGTTTCAATCAGCCTAAGCTGGAACAGAACCTGCCCTGGGCTGTGTTTGCTCTCTGTCAGGCAGACAAGAAAGAAAAAGTTTCTGGAAATGCTGTTGTAAAGTACTCAAATGTTTTCATACCAAAGCCCTAGGTGGTTACCCGGATTGACAGCATGGCATAGTCTTTCTGTCACTGCCCAACGCAAGCAAAATACAGGCTCTGTGCTCGGACCCTCCATGGCAGCTCACACCACCTTTCCTGAAACTTCCGTAACACTGATCTGATAGGTTAGAAATCTTTTCACGAACCACCATTTCCTGGAAGAAGTAACCATATGTAGTAACCATAAGAAATAACCACCAACGTGTATGTGTAGCCAGAACTCCATCTTTCTTCTGATTTATCCAGAATTTGTGTATTTCCACTTTCACTACAACTTTCAGAAATGTCTGTCTTTGTGTTTAATCAAATTGTGTTAGTAGTCTGTCCAGGCTCAGTCTCCAAAACGGTAATTTTCCACAGATGTGCTTTGGCTTTAAAAAATCAGAGACTCTTGAATTAAAAAAAAAAAATAGATGAATTCAAACAAAAGTGTTCTGTTTCCAGTAAACTGTGAGTAGCAGCAGTGTCTGGGGCCTGGAGTCAGAAATAAGGACAGCTACTTATAGCATAATTCACAGAACCAGATATGGCACACTACCATAGTGCACTGTTAGAATAGAAATTAAGGTCTAAGGTAACTACCATATTTGAGCAGAACTGTGTATCTAAAATTTGGGGTTTATTTTACCTCCTCATTTTTACTTTTATTTTGCAGGCAAATACTGAAAAGCCAACCCTTAGCAGGTCAGAACAGGCAGGACGAAATGCTCTATTATCTGATATCACCAAAGGAAAAAAGCTAAAGAAGACTGTTACTAATGACAGAAGTGCTCCCATTCTAGACAGTAAGTATGATTCTGCATGTCTGAGTTTGTGTACTTGAATGGTTCTATATATCTGAATGCAGAAAATTATTTATCTCTCATTGTTTGAACTGCCATGGGAGATGCAGGTAAAAGAAAATGCCCTGAGCTGGTATACATAAAAATAAATTCTGTTCTTCATGGATTAAGTAAGCTGAGAAATCAAGTACTGCTTCTGAAATGTGAGCATCGGTTTGCTTGCTTACTCTCATAAAGCAATTCATTTTCTCGTTTGCTTAAACCAGAACACCATGGAAACCCTACTAGGAGACCTGCTGAGAAGCTGCGGCGGCTCAGGCAGAGAAACTCCCTTCACTACTGAGGACAGCAGGGAGAAGAAAGTGCACAAAAATAAGGGCAGCTGTGGCATGGCACCATCGGCTTATTAATGGACCCATACCACTGGAAGCAGTCAGAGCCACAGCCCCAGCTGGGTGCTGCTGTGCTGCACGTTGCCTGGCTGCTGCCAGAGCGACTTAGGGGTGTTATGTTTTTGGCTGAGCCTCGTTGCTCAGCCTGCCAGGCAGTGCTCTGGCACAGCGCAGCAGCTCAGCTTGCCTGTGTGGAGGAAAGGTCTCCATCCAGCTGAGCTGCTGCTGGCTCTCACTGCGCACCATGGCGTGTGCTGGGGGAAGGCTGAAAAAGCCCCCGTAGGAAAAATCAGGAAGAGAGATCAGAAACAGGAGGTAGGCAAGGAACAAAGGCCTGCTGTGGCAGTGGTGTAGCATTTATTGCCTAGGGAAAGAAGAGATTTCTACAGACAGATTAACAAATGTGATACAACTCAGTCCAGGTCTGGCCATGCAATTAAAGGCTGAACTGTGATGGGAAGGTGATGAGGAAAGAAGGAAACACCAACAGACATGTGAGCAAATGGGAATTTAAAAAAAGAAATAGGTACAGTCCAGCATCAGCCAGATACCTAGCTTTAAACACTTATCATCTCCGAATGTCAAGTTACATGTTCTAGCTATTCTGATGAGCTGGAGAAGAGCAGTTAAGGGGTTTAAAGGAAGGCTAAACAGTAAGATTCAAATGATATGGCCTATTATCTTGTTTACGTGAATTAACAAATCATGAAGAAAGACTAAAACATAGTAGCAGCATTTCTCCAGAGGTTCACACCCTGTGTGAGTCAGAGCAGAACTGAGCCAACATGCTTAAGAACAGAGGGATGATGTGAAACATTCCCCTGTGAACACATTCTTCCTCCTTTTTTCTGGGTGGGATTATTAGAAGTGCTTTTCATCTACGGGTTTTAATTACTTTACGGTCAATGAAACTTTTACCCACCCAAAGTTGTGGAAATCAAGAGACCAAGAAATTAAGCCATTGATCCTCCACCATGTAGCCTGTCACTGGGGAGCTGATCTTCACAGATATCCCAACCTGTGGGCCTGCTCGTTTTGCAGTGATGTTCTAAGTAGGGTTCTTCCCTGTATTTATCACTGAGAATGCTGTCATTGTAATTCTGGTGCCTTGACGTTTTCACAGCAGAAACGTTGAGGAGAGGCACCAGTGATCTCAATGGTGAGAGAAATGTTAGAGAAAAACAGGAGAGGAAATGGAGGCTGATAAAATAGTTCCTTTATATTGGAACAAAATGGCAGCTAATGATCATCTCACTGCTTTTCTGGGCATAGAGGAAAGTCATCAGAAATAAAATCTCTTCCCCACTTCTCTGCATTCACCAGAGATGCCCCCAGGGGGAAGAACACCTCTGTCTTCCTCCCTCATTCCTCATCTTCCTCATTTGCTGTCTTTCACTTGGCTTATGAAGAAATGAAGGTGAAGGATAAGGGAGCAACGGTATGAAGAAATGGAAAGCAGCTACACAGACGTTAACAAAGACAACATGATATTCTCAGAGGTTCCATCCATTTTTCAGTTCCAAATTCTCCAAAGTGACTCTTTCTCCGCTTTCCAGTCCAGAGCAGCCAAAAGGAAAGTGATGGCTTAATAAAACTCAATAGCTATGCTTATTGCACCACCTCCTCCATGGCACAATAGTGGTGGTGGTGGTGGCTGTGACAATCCAGCTTGAACAAAGGCTTGCTTATGTGTTTTGAAAGCTTGTTCTTTTTTCCCCACTTACAGGTGTTGCTGTAATAAAAGAGAATACTTTGTAGGATCATTCTCACTTCTCCACATAACATGGTGGACTTTTTTTTTCCAATAGAACCCAAAGGAGGCAGTGGAGGAGGCAGTGGCTTTGGAGGAGGTGGCGGTGGCAGCGGTGGGGGTTTTGGTGCTGGCAGCGGTGGGGGTGGCTTCAGTGGTGGTGGACCACCTGGCCTCGGAGGCCTTTTTCAAGCGGGAATGCCAAAGCTCAGATCTGCTGCGAGTCGAGATGCTGGTAAGGAAGACCTCGTAATTTCAGTGCAAACAAGTAAATGACACATTACTTGCATTAATTACATACCACAGAGATAAATTACCTGCTGGGATTGAGAATGCCTTCAAATATCTTAGAGATCTTCATCTTGAATCTTGTTTTATTCTTAATACTAAGTTTTATGAAGGAGAAGTGAGGCCCTACTTTCCATTCCTCCTAATTATTGATGAAAACTAAAGATCTCAGCAACGTTGAACGGCTGCCTGCAAAGCAGAGCCAGGTCCTGCCTCAGCTGTGAGTGTGCAGGACCAGAGGGGAGCACGAGAAGATTCTGGATTATTTCTCCCTTCTGCACCAGGAAAAAAGATCAACTTTCCATTTGGAAAGTACATCTGCGTCAGCTCCTCAAGAGTGTGATTTACCACTTAGGGAGTACATGAGGCATCCCAGCTGGCTGCTGCGCGTGCTGCAGTTGGAGGGCACAAGCTGTGTTCTTCTAGCTGGCCAAACAGCTGCCCAGAGCCCCGTGCCCCTTCAGACAAAGGAGATCTGGAACTATTGAGTTTCCTAAAGTGAAGGATGTAGCATTTCACGCTTGTTGAAGGAGGACTGGACAACAAGGGTCATAAAATATTATGAATCTTGCATATTTTATGGACTAACGTAATTTTTCAGCACATTTGTACAAAACAGTCTCTCGGAGCTGGTATTTTCTATTGTGTCATGGTCTATTTTGGGAACTTATATTAATGCAAAAGTTCCTGGCACGACAGGACAGTGTTTCTTCAACTGCAAGGCTGGCTGCCTTCTTGCTGACATACACAAGTACACAAGTAGCTCACAGATACTAGAAAGGGTTGAAAAGTCCTTTTGCTGGACAGCAATCGTTAAGTTGTTACATACCATTTCAAAGCTACAGCTCCTTTTGCTTTTGAGTTGCTGGTATTAAATACTTGTTCTTCACCAGTTTCTTTTCCCCCAACATTATTGCTTGCTGCATGAGGGCTGTATACTTGCTTGGGTCCCCCACAAGCCATTCCTCATGAGTTGGAAGGAACTAACTGCCATGGCGCAGATCCCAAATAACACTGAGATTGTGACCAGCTGTTGCTGTGGAGCATCCCCATACACTTGGGCTGCTATGTCCCAGCACCATTGTTGCTGTGTGTGGAAGGCCCTCTCCATGGATGCTGATGCCCTCTCCCTGTCTCTCTCCTTCCTGCTCAGATGCTGGGGCAGCCCGCCCACCCGCACTGCCGCCTGGAGCCCGCTCTGCTGCTGCCAAGCCATTCTCAGCACCGAGCGGCCCACCTCGCTTCCCAGGGCCACCACTGGGGCAGCGGAGCCCAGCTGCTGACCCTCAGAGGAGCCGCCTGCCGCCACCAAGGCCCGATGCGGGTTCCAAGCCTGAGGCCACACCGCCACCGGTGCCCAGCACACCCCGGCCCATCGCCTCCAACCTGCATGGCCGGGGCTCAACGCCAGTGCCGGTCCTCAACCGCCAGCCCAGCCTGGGGCCAACGCCACCGCCATTCCCAGGCAGCCGGGGCGCAGGGTCAGCTGGCTCCCTGCGGCAGCCCGGCCCAGGCCCAGCAGCCCCCTTCTCGGGCAGACCACCACTGCCACCCACACCCGGCCGCTCACCAGTGGATGACAAACCACCTCCGCCACCACCTCCCTCTGGGCACCGGCCACCTTCCAGCCGGGACATGGCCCTGCCGCCGCCACCACCACAAAACAGCAAGCCGCCTGTGCCCGCATCACCACGGCCACCCCTCGGCATCCCTGCACCCCCGCCACCCCCTAGCAGGCCGGGGCCACCCCCCGTGCCCCCTGGTCCTTCCAGCAGTGATGAAATGCCACGGCTGCCCCAGAGGAACCTGTCCCTGGTGCCTCCTGCTGCACCCAGCTCTGGAGGTGGCCGCTCCGGCCCCCTGCCACCACCACCCAGCGAGAGGCCCCCGCCGCCCATCAGGGATCCCCCCAGCCGAGCAGGTAGGGGCTGGGGCATGGGGTGGTTGGGCACAAGGGATCCTGCAGTTGAAAAATGAGGGCTTGTGGGCACCACGGTGGCTCAAGAAACGTTATTGTGCATTCCCGACTAACTCACAGATCTGGGCAGGTTTTGTCTAGTTGCTGTAACAAGGACGGGGCTGCCCACCAGGTTCTGTACCGACAGGGACCTGTTTCATCCAGCTCCTGTGAGGTGACAGCATTCACCTTCCTGAGTCAGCCAGCGTGAATTAATGGCAGTGTTGTCATGAGTGGAGAGCCCAGCCTTCTACATGTTGGGAGGCACAAAAACTTGCAGCAAATTACAAGTTACTTTAATAGAAGGCTGATCTGACAGTTGTTAAACAGGAGGCAGTTGCTGCAGCGTGACTAACCATCATTACCTGCTATATGCAGATTCCAAATGAGACTGAAAATAGTGTTGTCTCCATCGGGTTATTTCATCACATGTTTTGTCCTCTTACAATCACTGTTTGTAAGTTTTAAGAATTGCGACTCATGACTCCTAGTGCCTGATGGCTTTCCTTGTGGAGCTGGAGGAGCTGGGGCACATATGGGCCCCATAACACAAGGAAGCTGCACCTCAGCCCACTCACCAGAGGCTGGCACATGCCTGCCTGGCAGCAGGAATCATTTCACATTTGCTGGGGAGCACAGAGCAGCGCAGCAGAATACAGCTGTGACTGTTTGGACACTGCAGGAACTTCTCCTGTGACAACCTTTGCTTCCACAGGAGGTTCCTATTCAGCTCTTTTCTGATGCAGATTTTAGTAAATGTATACTACCTTTCTGCTGACTCAATGAGCAGAAGGAAGCTAGAGATATAAATTATAAATGTAGATACTGTTCTGCAATGGTTTGAGGTAGATAGTGAGTTTTAGTAAGGCTTAGAGAGCAAAACTATTCTGGAAGCTTTCCAGTATGTGTCTGTAACTAGATTTCATCAGAACAAGGAAGCATTTAAGAAAATGAACGTAATTGTCAATTGCCCAACTACGCTAAGCAGAGGTACCGAGACCTTTGGCCATGTGCAGCCCTCCACACCCTCTACGTGGCCTCCTCCTGTCCGAGCTGTGGGTTCATCTACTGTCCCAGTGTACTGCTGCTCAGGGAGCGTCACTTTCCCAGCCTGTGCAGGCTGTGCATTCGGTCGCCATGCAGAGCTTTTCTGCTTCACTGTGTTGTAGACACATGGGGAGTTGGTGGGGTACGGCCTGGGATCCCCAGTCCACAAAGTTCCTACTGTAACTGCTTATTGAGGCCGATGTAATTTAGAGTGGTTTGAAATGGGCTTCAGGTGCCGGCACCTCTTCAGAGCGACTGCAACTGAGGGAGGCAGAAATATGGGTGCTGAGGTGCGTTTGTGTTTAGGTATGCCCTTCTCCTCTGACCTCTGCAAGTTGTGAGCTCCCCTTCAAGCCCTGGGAGCGGAGAGGTGGGTCTGGGGTCTGCTCTTCCCGAGGCCCAAACTGGCCCGCGCTCTGTTAGTGGGAGGCCATGGGACACGAGCAGCAGTGTACCACCACAGAACAGATCGGGGCAAGGAGTGTTTTTGTGCTTGTCTCTGTTCTCTCCAGGCCCCCTGCCACCACCTCCTCCCATCAGCAGGAATGGAAGCACCTCAAGGGCTTTGCCTGCTGCTCCTCAGCTGCCTTCCCGGGCTGGGATGGAGAACCAGAGGGGTGGGCCCCGGCCACCGCTTCCCCCAGACCGACCGGGAACGGGTGCACCACCGCCACCACCACCGCCTTCATCAGCGCTCCGGAACGGCTTCCAGGACTCGGGTGATGGTAAGCCGTGCTCCCGCTACTTGCCCTCACAGAGCCTGTGAAGAGGCTTTTGGCCTTAACGTGGCAAAAAAAGCATGGGGCAGAGGGTAGAACAGGACTGCAAAACTGTCAATATAGGCTTAAAAATAACCCTTTGAAATATAGCCTGAAAAAGAGGATAACGGAAAAAGAAAAAAGAAACACTTCTCCATACTTAGCTTTGCTGCAGTGCATGAAGAAGTCCTAAGGGGATTGTTCTGGCTGCAATATGAATTCAAGCCATAGCTGCACTAAGACTCCTTGTAAGTCAGAACAAGTTAGATGATGACTCAAAAACTGAAAGCTGAAAGACAGAGGAGGGAAGAGATTGTCAGAACTCTGCTGAAGATGTCAGGTTTCTCTCTGCTTGCTAGTGGTTATTGAAAAGGTGAGATTCAAGATAGCTGAGTTTTAAAGATTCGTTATGCTTTTCTGTTGAGTTGTTGTCTATTTGCAAAGGATAGATAAATCTTTTGCCTAATTATGGA
This sequence comes from Numida meleagris, assembly GCF_002078875.1. Classification (NCBI taxonomy): domain Eukaryota; kingdom Metazoa; phylum Chordata; class Aves; order Galliformes; family Numididae; genus Numida; species Numida meleagris. Next base: position 50,875,504 of record NC_034413.1, read on the forward strand.
CGGGCAAAGTAGGTATTTCTGATGTTTATAAGGCTAGAAAAAACAAGCAGAAAATTAAACTGTAACCCGCACTTTTGAATCATTTCTGCACATCAGATAAGGCAGATGAGTTTCAAATGCATTTTTTTTCTCCCTAAGCTGTTTGCAGGGTTCAGAACCTACAGTGCCTTTACATGCTGGTTTCTAATTGTAACCACTGGGACCAAACATATTAAAATTGGATCTCAGCAAATAACCTGATAGGATGCTCATTCAGTATTCAGCTATCAGAGCATTTTGCAATATAAAACGTGTAAGAAATACAATATTAGTATCAGTTAATTTTTCTGAAGCTATATCACACAACTAACCAGTAAAACGCATCTTGTTCTGTTTTGTTTTGTGTTTTGTTGTGATTCTTTCAGATGAGTGGGAAAGCAGATTTTCTTTTCATCCTATATCTGATTTGCCACCTCCAGAGCCATATGTACCCGCGAATAGAAGTTATCCCAGTAAACTAGCAAGAAATGAAAACCGAGGTAAGTTTGTTCCACCTCTGGTGTTGGAATTTCGGCATATCTTCCTAGAAACAGTGTGGATGGGGAAGATATTGTCCCCTGAGCTTTCAGAACTTCTCCTACAGCTTGTTTCTCTCTACGACACAGAAAATGCTCAATACAGGTTTGCAGGCACAAGCCCTTCTAAACTTGTACTTTGGAGTGGGTTGGGTGGAGGATTGATTTGTTCCTAAGTTGTAACCTGAATTGTAAGGTACCACTTTGGCCATAATGTTCACTCTCCTCCTGCTACAGGCAGCCAGAGCTGCAAAATCCCAGCTTCTCCTTTGATTTTTGTGTGTGTGGTTTTGTCCCTGTTAGTCCTCTTGGAGTACTGTTCTAGGACTTCTTTTTCATTTGCCATCCAAATCTATGCATGACTCATTTATTTGTGTGCCAAAATCATCCTTAAGTTTTAGTTATTCTCCCTTGTTGGTGTGTTAACACCCTGCAATTTTTTTTTTGAAGATAAGCCATACTCTTCTCTCAGCTTATAGTTTGCTGAACTCATTAAATCAGGATGTATTATGCTCTTCTTCCAAGCTAAATTCTGTTTCTCTGATCATTGATGTTGCTGCTGTATACATTTCAGTTTGATTTCGTCTTTTCCCATCAGTGTTACATGCTGTTCCAGTTGAGGTCTCAGGCATTCCATTAGTTAGCGCCATTTGGCCTGGTACACCCAAGGATTAATTCACTTCTTTCACAATAGGTCACATCAGTGCTCATAGTTATCCTGTAATCATCTGTACACTCACATGTTTCTCTGTCTGTCCTGTTTCCAAATTATGAGGTTTTGGTGTGGAGCAGAAATTCCTGTTAGTCTCTGACCCTTCTCTTTGGCTCTTACCTTTCTTGCTATTCCTGTTACCCCACGAAGAGAGACAAAGAAATCTGTGTCTTTTTTTTATATTTACTTTCATGAGTTTTGAATGAAAATCTTCATTTTGAGAAATATATGAAGAGCTCTGAAACATTGCTACTAGAGCTTGCTGCTTTCATTGAAATGTACACGTGTTGCAAGTAGCACTGAGACCATATGTGTTTATACAGTAAGAGCAACTGATCTGCTTTGAAAGGGGAATGAAGGACTGAAATGCATATAGTTCCTAGGCATTTGGAGATAACGGTAGTTACAATCTTTATTTTATATTGTTTGAAGTTCTTACTTTGTTCAGTAAATTAACCAGAAATGATCTTTTGTTAAATGGTTAGACAAGGAAATTAGTAGAGCTCCTGGCTTGGATGTAAACTTCCACTATAAAAAGAAACCAAGAGTAACAGAAAACTTTTTTTTTTTTCAGGAGGCTCTGCTCGAAAAGAAAGAGGTGTCCCTCCACTTCCACCTATACCAAGGTGAAGTGGGTTCTGGCCCATTTTTGGGCGACGTCTGTTTTACAAGGTTTCCTTCGAGTCAGCTCTCTCGCCCACATCGTTGGAAAGTTGTCTGTTTTGCTCTGTTTCCACTTTTGGCTTGTCAGCTGGAACAAACTTCAGTCTATTACAAAAGTAATAGATACAGCTTATGAACTATAGTTGCTCAAAGCTATACATTTTGTTTGCTTATACCGCAGGCTGTCCTGAAAGGCATTCTATGGACCATGCCCAACATACATGCATCCTGCTTACTGGGTCCAGCCCTGTCCTCTTGAGAGTTCCGCAGAGGTCTGGCTTTGAATTTAACGAGAGCTAGAACAAAGCTGTTTCATTCATGTGGGGTACAGTGGCTGTATTATTTGAACAGTCAAGTACAATCTGTTTGCTGTTTATAAACCAACTGCCAGGGAATACTGTGTAGCTGAGAGTCCTCTGGAGCCTTCTTTGCATGCCTGACCTGGTCCATCTGCTTCTGCGAGCCATAGTCCTGCTACATGGGAACCGAAAGTTCGTCTTAAATCTTTTCACCTCAGCTTACTCAAGTAATTGTGTTTTATACAATAGATGGCACGTCCTGTCCTGAGGATGGAGTGTGTCTGCCCTTATTTTTATCTGCAGAGAATCTTCCAAAGAAGAGCACAAGCGAAGAATTCAGCAGCGTAAACATCTATTTTTTACAACTTTTTCCTTGTTTTGTAATAATGTTACAGTTTTAATCACTTAATGCTTTTCTACTTTGATGTGGACCATCCCACAGTCATCCGTGCCCTGGATTATTGTAATGCACTCTACCTGAGACTACCTGCAAAGAGTTCTCCGAAAGTATTCTTAGTGGAAATGCAGCAGCTATTGTAATTGTTCTTTCCGTAAAACATTTCTAACACCAGTGCTCCACAGACTGCTTTCCAATTGTTTCTTTGGCACAATTAAATAATGGGTTTTTAACTTAAAAAGCTTCCTGGGGCTTAGTTGACAGTCTCAGAGAGATTGTATTTGACTCATAACAGCAGATCAGCTGAGGTCAAAATGTGCCTAGGTGAAAGCTCTTTTCTGTTGTGAAGGAGGTCTGGGGTTTGTGCGTTCAAGTGGGAGCAAGAGCTCCAAAATTTGCTGTCTGCACTGTTTCAAGAGGAATGGGAAGATTTGGCCTTCTGAGTTTACCATGAAGCCTGTCCTTTCAACCTCCACCAAAAGGAGCCTCAGCAGGGAGCCACGAGGCTTACGCTAATAGAAGAAAGAAAAGTATTCTGACATTGTGACAATTAGTTTATATGTTTAATGGCTTTTGAATTTTGTGTTTGAGAAAAGGGTTCATTGAATGAGCGTGTTTTATAAATGGATCCGAATGCATGTAAAATGCCTTTGAAAATTAGAGGAAGGTTTTGATTCTGAATTTTTGAATATTGCCAAATAATAGCTCTTTGTTAATTGGACTTCCAAAGTTTAACCCTGAAAAATTCCTCCTCTGTCTCCTCTACAGCATTTCTACAGCATACTCCTTGGGACTACAAAACCTGTACCAGCAGCCATGTTTCACAGGGTAAAAAAAAAAAAGGTCATGTTGGTAAAGAAAGTGTTTCTCTAGTGCAAGAGATGTAATCCTAAACTGAGGCTAGAATGAGGTTAGCCCTAGAAAATCTAGGAAATGAAGCTGAAGAGAGTTTGAACCCCACTGCAGTGTCTGCATGTAGGGCTGCGGCTTGGAGGGGTGGACCACCTGTGTCCCGCCACTGGGGCAGTCACCATGAGGAGCACGATGCAGAGCTGGGTGCAGCCACATCAACATAACTTCCGTGTTTGTTTACAAAATCTTGTTAGCTGTGATAGCATTTGATTATATACAGGTTTTTACATTTTTGTATCTAATGACATGTTTTAAGTTACTATCTATGGTCTTGAACCTGCAATTGAGTGCGCAGGCGCAGGGATGTATCTACATCAGGTTGCAGGGTCATGGCTGTAAGAGTTTCTTAAAGAAATATTAATGGGACCTCCATGTGACAGGTGCACCTTGGGATCAAGACTAGCTCAGTACTGAATTTGTATGTATTTTATGGATGTCACTTAAACATATGCACTATGCAAAGTGCCTGTCTCTTTGGCATATTGTTATGTGAATAGAAGTCCAAATAAGATTTTTAGGATAATAACTTAAAGGATAAATTATTGTATTCATGTTATTAAACTGAAGCACTTACAACTTTGAGGAGCGACATTCTGAATTTAAGAATACAATATTTTCGATACATTGACCTGCCAAATCCTTAATATCCAAACAGCTATGCAGCCAAAAAACCAGGAAAAAAATGAAATCCGAGAGCTGTACTGTATGTATCTTGTAACTTACCTGCTTCCAGCACGGCTGCTTCAAGTAAAATGCTGCATATTGTTCCACCAACCCTCTCCATCATTCAGAATGTCCCGTATTTGATCTTTTCAGTAAGGTTTGCTGACCAAAAAGTCTGGACCTTAACCAGTGACTTGGCAGGTCAGCTTCAGTCTCACTTTAAAATGTGCTGCCTAAAAGGCCCTCAGTCATCGAGCCAAGGAACCCGAGCTGCTTGTTGGTTTTAGTGCTTCCTTGTACTGTAGAAACTTCCTCAGAATGGCTGTTTGGCATATATGTAAAGTACCTTAAAAATGCAGAAAGTGGTATTTTTTCACCTAACAACAATTTGACTATTTATATCTTTTGCAATAAAATTCCCTAGTATATTCCAGAGCAATGCAGCATTTTATCTTCCATATATCGCTTCACGTATCAGTAGCTTTTTACGGTATGATCAGTATTAAGGTATTTATTTCACTATGAAGTCTTAAAAAGAAAAAGAATATGGAACAGGTTGATCCAGTGGTGCCTTATGACTTTTTTAGTCAACTTTTCTATGTCTCACAAGACAGATGAAGTTGCCGTTCTTGCACGTCCCGGTGTAAGTAGCGCTGATAGCAGCGTTACGCAGTGCTGCGCCAAGTCCTGCAGTTGTCATGTGCTCAGTCTGCTCACTCGGGTGAGCTGCATGTGAGGAGAGGCGTGGGTCAGCCTCCAGGTGAGATGCAGTGGCGCTGGTGACCCGTTGCTGGCATTGCTCTGGAAACCTCCCCTTCTCCAGACAGCCCAGCTGCCTTCAGCGTGCTTGCACAGGGTGTAAAGGACTAAGCTGGGTTCACTGCTTACATCTGACAGTTACTGATTTTGTTTTAATGGCGTTGTCTTAAAAATATTCACACCTCAAAGCTTTTTATGTTGTCACAGAGACTTGCATTGCGTGACAATGGCCATGAATGTTCGTTTTTGTTTAATTTGACTAAGTAAATAAAATGGGAATAACGTTTGTAGTCATTTCTGCTCAGTATTTCTGTGAGGAAAGCGCATGCTATGTCTGCTCTGACTTTGTGCAGCAGCTGCTGGGAGAAGAGGTGGCAGTGATTTGTATTCAGAGTTGTTGAAGGAAGCTCAGCTTGGGGCACAGGAAGCATGTTTTTCTGTAAATGAACCGCTTCTTGAATAAGGTTGCAAGGTTCTTGTTTAGAAGCCACCATTTCCCAACACTAAAAGAGTCATAAAAATTGTTCTTTTCTGCAAGACTGAGCTATTAGAGAAGTTCCTTCAATTGCCATTTTAAAAAGATGGCTGCAGTTTATCCTTGCAGTAGTGACTGCTTACATGTCATTTGTACAAGTAGGTCTCTGCTGGAGAACAGAGCTGCTGTCGTGGTTCACATGGTTTGTAAGAACGTTTTTCTGTGCAGAAATATGAAAATAGGAAGGGTACCTTTACCCTTGGTTGCAAAAAGTGGAGCTGGATGATCAAAGTGGGGTTGTTTCAAGGAGAATGTTGGCTGCCAGGAGAGGAGAGAGGGCCCTACAACCACGGGATGCTGGGGAGGAGAAGTGTGCCCATGGAGTATAACCCAGTTGGCTGAGCGTGGGCACTTGTATGAAAGCACAGAGCCAGGTGTGAGCTGTGCGAGTATGAGGTCGTGAACGCTGTCTGTCAGTGCACACAGCCTGTTACTGCGGTACTTTGAGTCTGTACAGTACATCTTGTATGAACTTTAATCTTTCAGATTGTACTGACCCAAAAATAAGGAGAATCTCTGACTGGAGGCGCTCAGTAACACACGAAGGATGGCTGGCTCCTGGAAAGCTCGGCACGTCCCCAAGGGAACGCGAGGTCGCTCAGCCTGCCCAGTGGCACTGCTGACCAGTTATGAACAGGGCGCTGGTGGTGCAGGGACTGCACAGATGTGTGTGGCAGGGGGAGGCTGAGGGAAACAGGGAGGGCTGCATGTCCTGGGCAAGGGAGTGGCACATCAGTGTGCTGGCATTTTGTAGTTTGCGAGACAGGTTCTGTAGCATAAACTCGTATGTGATAAGGAAGGCACTCTAAGTTTGGACTCAAAGTCACAGGGGACTATGAAAGAGAAAGTTAACTTCAAACGCAGGCTGAGCAGAAAGTAACATGGTTTTTTCAGACGCTTACAGTTTGAACTTTTATAAAATATTAATCGAGTTCTGTGAATGTTTTTCTGCTTAACATTTATCTTGTATGTGATTTTTTTTCTCCTTATTTTTCTATCCTATGCCAAATAAATTTTACTTTTATTTACTCGCTGGTGCAGCCTGTTGCATTGAGAACACGGCGTGAGCCTGGGTGGGCATGCGGCAGCAGTGCAGCTCCTCGCCTGCCTGCGCCTCGCCTCAGGGCTTTGGGCTTCCGTGTGGGGAAGGTTGGATGCTTGCAGGGAAAGAGATGCCGGAGTTTAGTTCGGCGTAAAGAATATCAGACAAAAAGTGTGGCCAGTGATGCTGTACTTGTAGTTAGACTTTGCTTTAGTCATTGTTTGGTGGGCAAAATCTCTAGGTGCTGGTTCTCATCTAGGCGAGCCTAACGCTTGCCATGAGGTGATGATACAGAAAATACAGCCCTTGGTGTTAACCACAGTGTTTTGTTATCTCCAATCACTTGGCAAGAGGCTTCCAGAGCATATCACATATTTGGAAACAAATGAAACCTTTCTTTTGATTTCAGAGCCCTGTTCTTGGTTTTGGACTTCAAACTTTTCAGGGGATTTGAACCAGTTTCAACCCAGGAGGACTCTTTGATAAAAGTCCAAAGAAGGCTCCAATTCAAGCTGCAGTTCTGGTGACTCCTCCAAAATTCGAAAGGTCATTTTAAACCCTGATCTAAAAAGCTCCATGCAGAAACTCACTGACCTTGTCAGACGTAAGCCTCAGGTTTGTTCTTACACAACTGTAGATCCTTTGGCAGCCACGAGGACCACTTGTTGGTGCTTCTGTTTTGAGACTGGCTGAAGTTTTACCTCCTTGGACAGAGGTTTCTGCATTCTCCAGAGGCCACAGACAGCCCAGGCTCATCTGTATTCAGAGGCCTGCCAGTGCCTGGGCTCTGTGGGCAGCAGGGCCGTGAAGGGCGTGGAGGTTGTGGGCACATGGGCTGCGGAGGAGCTGGTTCTTCAGGCTGAGCTTGGTGGCGGCAGCCCTGAACCAGGACCCAGAGATATGAACCCAAGGATCAGCTACCAGGACCACCTCTTTGGGGTTCAGTCAAAGGAAACATGCCTCTTTCTGGGTTTTGCTTGACTTTGCGAAGCAGGAACTGAACTGACCTATAACCACAGCAAGGCCCTTCCTCCATTTAACTCAAAAAAACATCACTGTTGCTCTAAAAAGGAAACAAAACAAAATCCAGAATACTTTGTAACACTAGTAAGTGCTCTCTAGCATTGCAGGAAGGCTCCAGCGCCAGGATCCTCTGAGTGGCTCAGCTGCTCCCGCAGCCATCCTGCCCGGCTACAGTCTGACTGCATTGTGCATTGCTAATAGCAAATTGGTCCTGGTCAATCCATTATCAGCTTAGGGGCTAAATGTTGTTCCATACGTGCCTGTACAACAATTGTGTGTTTTTCAGGTTTGCTAATGAAACAAAACCCTTCAGGGTAGGGTTTTCCCCGGGCTGGTAGCAAGTGTAACAAGTGATTCCTAACAGCTGCTTCAGCTATGGTGCAGTTCTCTGTAAGGCGACCAAATATCTAACACGATGTGAGCTTTATTCCAAGATGTTTCATTTTCAGTTGCACTCTTAGAGTGCCTATAAATGTTATTTCGTACATAATGAAACTGTTTTACACTTTTAAGAGAGCTTATCCTTTAACTTATCAGATAGAACTCTGTAACACTCCAGAGAAGTTCTGCTTGCTCTGCCAAGCTGAGAGAGGCTGGTGCGTACACACCCTTGCCAGCTTTAAAACCAGGTAAGTTCTTTTGTTATAAACCAAGATGTTTCTCCCCGTGGGCGTTATCTGCTGTCTGCAAACTGCTGTGCCTGTGCTCCACTCTCTCTTGCTGAGATGTCACAAGAAACATTTTGCGGAGCAGATAGGGGCTTCGGAAACCTTTTCTGTAACTTGTTGCTTATTACGCCCTTGTGGTATCTGTGCAGCTCATTCTGTGAGTGTCTCCACTAGCACAGACTGCTGATCTTAAACTTTGGTGAAGCATAAGAGCAACAGAATGGCACTTTGTCTCCAGACTGTAGGTTTTGCAGCAGCGCTGGGTGTAAACAGCAATATGGACAGTTTCTGTCACTGATGTGGGCCAGTAAAAGCCTCTCGGCACAAACATTGTACCCACCAACTCATGTACAGATCTAAAAGACACCTTGGAGCAGTGCCTGCTGTAGGAGGATGGAGCAGTTTGATGGTGCTTAACTTTGTCTTTCTGTAACTTCTGAAAGAAATCACTAATGCTGCCCTATGTCTCAGGAGGTGTTTATTTGGTATCCCCCTCCCATCGTCTGCCTGGTGTTCAGGAAGTCCTCTAGCACAACCTTCGTTGGTCCAGTCAGCAGCAGCCCGTCCGTGTCATTGCACTCTCCCTCTCCAGCAGCCTCATGCTGTGCAACCCTTTCATGATTTCCCTGGTGAGGCCAAACGCTTCTTGTCTGCCTTACAGCCCCACGGGCCGCGAGGTGGCAGCTTGGTGGGACAGGAAATGTGACAGCTGTGCGAATCCTGCAGCTCTGATGGTCAGAACACTCTGACAGAGTGTGAGTGGGTTCCTTCCTAATGGATGGAGAAATCGACCTGAATTTTTCAAATTAAAAAAAAAAAGCTACAAGTTTATTCTCTTTCATAGCTGATGATAACATATTTAAATGTTAATTTTTTGATACCTAAGGCTATTTATTTCAACAGAGCTAGAGCACAGTCGTTTGAAACAGTTATAGTCCTGTAATCTTTTCTTCCTGCATTCACAGTGAGACTTGAGACATACCACATCTCAGCAGCAGCCCAGGTGCAGAGATGATCTTCAGAAAAGGATGAATGCCACGAAAATAGTTGGATTAAAACAGCAAATATTCTGTGGCTGCTGCCAGTGCTGTCTGTGGCTGATATCGGTGTCTACGGAATAAAAGCGTTGCAGTCAAGAGACAAACAGTGGTACTTCAGAGAACATAGTAGGTAACTGCTACTTCAATCTTAAAACACATCTGTGTCTTAAGATACAGCTTCCGCAGGAGCTGCGTTACAAATCTAAATCAGAAACCTATCACAAATGCTGCCTATGCGGCAGTCACACCTTCTACTCCATTACAATATGTCACTTTTTAATTTTCATATGTTTTCCTCTCTGCTTTGACCATTCTTTTATTTTACTTCCTTAAATAAAATTTATTTCTCAGGCTTGCTGAGTTATAAGCTACCTAAATACCTTCCTCATTTGAAATATGGAACTGTTCCCCTTTTTCTTTTCTCTTTTCTTTTTTTGTCAAGAGTGCAGCAGATTAGCAAAGAAATGTCTGCCACCAGCCTCTGAGATCGGGGGAGAGGCAGGAGCTGAGGAAACGGGGCTCCTTGCTGCAGGTCCCCTCGCTGCAACAGGAACCGCTGCTGCTCCCTGCAGCCGGGCTGCGGCTCGTCGCTGTGAGGCAAAAGCGCTCTGTCTGTGGGACCACGGTCCTCCTGGTGGCGCGTTGTGGTCACACGAGGACGAGTGTTCAATTTTATCATTCTCCCCATTTAAAATAGCAGCTTTCACTTCCTCTCCTTGCCAGTAGCCCTGGCTCCTTCTGAAAGCTGGGGACTTTGGCGTGAACACATGCACAGCTCCTGCTGCTGGTGTCCTTTGGATACAAAGTGTGTTCCCCTCAGCTGTGCTGCAGGGCTGCTGCTGTGTCTTCATCTACGCACTTTTCAAATGGGTTCTTGTTTTTTGTTGTGTTATCATTGTACAGCCAGCATTGGAGGTGTGTGCTGCGAGGAGATGCGCACACACCTTTCTGTGGGCCCTCATCCTCCCTGCACACTGCTGGGCACTGGTGTAGCAGCAGTGAAAACTGCAGACACGTTTCTTCCAACCTGCAAACAATTGTTGATACAAGTGGAAGCTCATGATACAATGAGCAACCTTCTCTGTGAGTGTCTGGTTTGGCACCAGGCAGGTGGGCCAGGCGAGCGGTTTCCCCGTGCTGAGAACTGCTCAGCTCAGTGCAGGAGCCGTGCGGCCTGCTGAGTGCTGTGCCCCAGGCAGTCTGGGCTTCGTGCCTTACGGAAGGGCATGCTGCACAGCGAGGTGACAGCAAGGATGTCCCTGCCGTCCTTACCAGGGCGTTTCACCTTCTTGTCTTTCCATCAGCTTCTCCTTTCCCCCCGCCTCCCAGCCGGTGGCCGGGCCGGCACTAGGTGGCACTTCGCGCTTGGCCCAAACGCCGCTCTTCGCGGAGAGCAGCTTTGACATCAACGCCAGAACTCGAGTTTTGTGTCAATGAGAGTAATTCTGCCTCCGCCACGCTGCCGGGAGGATGAGTAGTTCCCAGCTCACAAGCTGCGCTGCTGTTGTGTAGCTATTGGAAATGTGACTGTGTGCTCTGTGCTGTGGTCCAGCACTTCGGGAGCACTGTGCACTTTGTGGTGGCTGGGCTGGAGCTTGTTTACTCGGGACGTATACGGCCTCATTCCCCCACGCAGTTACACAACTCTTAGGCAAGTAAAATGCCAGTATTGGCATAAAAATGATGCAAGAGAACAACATGTGTGACTCTGCCCTGTTTCAGTTCAACCCAAAAGCAGCGTGCTGTTAGGGCTGAACTAAGTCTTCACCTGCAGCTGGAGGAGGTAAGAACTAGCACCAAATACCTTTTATTTGTTAAAAAAAAAGTCAAGCGGCAATAGCAGGTAGTTGTATGGAAGCCACTCTGACAATATTCCAGTCTTAAAATAAGAATTTGCTCAAATATTTAGAAGAAATTCCTTCCCATTTTGAGCCAGACAAACAGAAAACACAGTCAGACCGAGATCCCCACAAGTGTAGGAATGAAATGCTGGCCACAAAGCTATAAGAAGTGCCAGACTGCTGAACACAAGCAGGAGAAGATATAGGGAAGAATCTGCAAATTACAGAGAAAGAAGGATGAAAATAGAGCAGGGAGAAAAATATCTGCAGTAGCTGAAGAGTTCAGCAAGGAGAGGGCTTACCTGTCACAGCCTGTGACAGGGGTCTGGGAAAGGGGAAACGCTACAGCAGAGATGAAATAGAGAAGAAATAAGAGAATAAATATACTGTTGGGTTTCCACCGAAGAAGATAATGCATCACATTCAGTACATATTTTTGAATAATGGTTAAACTATGTTTGTACAGGTGTTTGTACGGGTGGGATATGGTGTGATCACAAATGGGAACTCGGTAAGTGGAGAGTGTTTCACAGAAACTTGGGTCATATTCTGAACGTATCTCCAAAGTTCCCCTTTGTGTTGCAGCAATCAGTTTTGCATTCCCCTCCACCTGCCAAACCAATTATGCACTGAATCACCAACAGGTGCAGCAGATTAAGTATCAAAAAGAGCTTATTTATTCAGGGCAGCCTGCTTTAATAGCTTCCTAAGCAAAGCAGCATTTACATTCGCTTATGTGTATATGATAACTGTTCAATTTTTTTCATTTTTGTCCTTCAGAAGAGTCAGTATGAGCCTGTGCGGTGTTGTAGTGACTGAGAATGTGTAACAGGCTGCGCAGGTCCGAAGGAATGTGTAAGTATTCTCAGGTCAGAGAGAACCATAGCTACTACTTTTAATAATTTCACCACCCACTGTTGGCGTGGTGAGTATGTGGAAATGTAAAAGGTATCGTAAGATTCTGTGTATGGTAGACACACTTCTAACCATTATATGAGACAGATGAACGAGACTTGATAATAACTTTCCAGGAAAAGCAATCAAAAGCACTATGTTAAAATAGTGGGTTTTTTTGTTTGTTTGCTTGCCATGTGATATTCCCATCATTATTTTTCTCCAGCCTGTTAGCTCCGCTGTGAGCACTTGTGTGTGAGTTCAGCAAATTTACCTTTTGACTGAGTCAGTCCCCAAGCTGATATGCTCATGCTAGGGACAAAGTGCATGCGTGTGGGATCTCCCTGTTTTTAGGGGAGACATAACAATGCTGCCATTTCAGAAGAAAATCTCTTCCTATTGAAATCAACTAGAGCTATTCCACTGAATTCAGTGCAATATAATTTGAAATTTTATTTCCCCCTATTTGCTTTAATGAGGTGAATTTCACTATTTGCGCCATTTATTTTGCTTGCTGATAAGGTCTGTTCCTTTCATCAGGCTTGGACATACGTATGCATTGCTGAAGCTTTGGTTTGATGTTTTGCGAGTTGGCTGTGTTAGCTTCATTTATTGTCTTCAAGCACAGTGTTGGAGAGGGTACAGCTGCACAAATAGGTGCTTGAAGTGCCAGTAATAGGTGCCTGTGTCTCAGCTGCAGAACCACGGGATGCGGGCAAGGTGCAGCAGAGGTGGGCTTTGCAACACCAGCTCCAATGCACACATCGCCATACAAAAGGTACTGTGTCAAAAATACCGCTTATGTAAACTCTCATAAACGTGCAGATAAGGAAAGGTACTGCTGCACAACCATAGGTGAGTGAATAAATAGGTATCTGAAGGAGGAAGAATTTTATGAAAGGATTCCAATGGGACTGTCAGTATCCTGTCCCCCTCTTCACTTCTGCTGTAAGCTTCAGGCTTACAGGCAGCAGTGCTTGGCACAATGCTCTCCAGGCCTTGGGGTCAGAATGTTCCATGACCACAGAGACTGGGACTGTTAAGCCTCAGAAGTCAGGGAAGTTCTCCTCCAGAAGGTTGTTAATGAGTTTCCCCCGACTCCCTCCCCAGAGGAGAGATCCTGAGGCCTGTTGTCTTCCTATAAGTAGATTATTCTCAGGTTTCCTTTGCTGCTTAACTACCTCTCCAAACGCACATATGTTGTAAGCTATAGTTTATTTTGCAGTAACCGTGTGAGTCAGAGTAAGTGATCAGACAGTCTAGATACAGATAAGTGCTTTGAGTTTTTCCTGAATGCCCTATGCACAACTGCAAGAGGACAAATGCTAGAAAACAGCAAACTTTGAGCCCTGAACTGGTGCATCATTTGTGGGAGTACTGCCAATTTTCACATAAAATTTGGCTTGCTCTCAATAGCCAAAGAGCTTTGGGTAAGTATTTTTCCTGTAATTCAATACAGGGAGATTACTTAAGAAGTGCTTGCCTCTCCACCCGTTGTTGTAATTGCTTTGTTAGTAAGATGCTCAGATGCTTCTGTGCTGTTGAAAACTAGGTGCACAGCTGTCTGGAAATAACACAGAGATTGTACTTGCAGATTTGCAGATACATTGCATCCTGATTCATTTGCATTTACCAGCATTCTTTCTGCCTTCCACCTTCTGTAATCATATCTACTCTTGGTAAAGTCACTTTTGGGGCAGTATTTGCTTAGCAGTTAGAGAGATGCTGGTGCTGCATTTTCAATTGATAGTGCTGCTTTGAATGTCACCTGACACTTCCTCATGTAAGATGGGGTTTTCTTTTACTTATCACCACCCCCTAGCAATTTGGGTACAAGTTCTACATGCGCTCTCTCTTTCTAGAAAGAAAGGGAGGGAAAAAAAAAAGACTCTTAACTTCAGTGTTTTCAGAAATAAACTGGCAAAATGCAATCGCTTACAATAAATCCTCGGGGGCTTTTCTTTAAAATACTCCAGCATTTTCAGCTTTTAAACAAGTGCTTGGTATTTACCCAAGTAGCCTTTGCATCAAGTACAAAGATGCATTTGTGGTCCCCTGAAAATCTGCCTAAATTGACTCAGTTGTATGTCTTTGAAAATATGTCTGCATGTGGTCACTGCTAGATCTTAAAGCTAATTTACCTCAAGACTGCTCTCACTGAGAGGGCTAAGCTTCTTGCAGAGCTGGTGTGGGGCCAGATGTGTTACTGTCTGAGAGCAATGCCTGTGTAGAAGTCTGCAGGTCAGCAGGGAGACATGTATAGCAGCCACTCCTGGCTGCATCTCAGTGCTGGGGCTGCTGCCTAGGTCAAAAAGCAGGCTCTACCTTTTCCATGCTGGATGAGTTCACTGCTTTGGTGGCTTGTAAATGGATGGAAACATCTGACTGGAGTGAAAAGAGAACTAAAATCAAGGGGAAAGCGTTTCACAATTATGTAATGTGTGGTATAGGTATGCTGGCAGCATCAAATGAAGACTCTGGGGATGGCTTTCAGTCTTAAGTTTACTTTGTAGCTATAGGAAAGCCTGGCTTTGCATCCCCCAGGATACAAAGTCCTCTTTACTGCCCTTAGCTTACAAACACCTTAACAAGAAGAGGGAGAGGCTGAGGTAATTCCGGTCATTCAGTTTGGAGAAGAGGAAGCTCAGGGAACCTTGTTGCTCTCTACAAAGACCTGAAAGGAGGTTGTGGTGAGATGGGGGTCAGCTTCTTCTCCCTGCTAACAGCAGTAGGATGAGAGGGAATGGCCTTAAGTTGTGCCAGGGAGGTTCAGTTGTATATTAGGAAATATTTCTTCAGCAGAAAGAGTGGTGTGGTATCGGAACAGGCAGCCCAGGGGCTGTGGTGGAGTCACTGTCCCTGGAGGTGTTTAAGGAAAGGTATAAATGAAGTGGTTAGAGACATGGTTTAGTGGGCCATATTAGTGGTAGGTGGATGGTTAGCCTAGATGGTCTTAGAGGTCTTTTCCAGCCTTAATGATTCTATGATTATAAACTCAAGTTGCTAGAACAAGGGAAGACTCCACTCAAAACAAAGCTATATTTGAGTCCAGAGGAGAACATGTAGCTCATATAAAAAGCTAGCAGGCTTTGAGTAGATATTACTGGAATGGGGAGGGGGTGTTGAACAAATCAGGTACTGTCCTCTGCTGTTATGCTTTTTTTTTTGTTTGTTTTTCATCTCATCACATGCCTTGGGTATTACAGTACTATTGCATGTGTCCATTCGTCAGTGTTCCCCAGAGGAAACTCCCAGACCCAGGTGAAGTGCACTTTCCTGATTGCAGTGTGCACGTGGCCACTGAGATGGAGACAGCCCAGCTTCCCATAACTGCTCATGTCCTAGAGAAGAATCGTGCTTGCTTGCTGATGGATATTAACTGCAATCAGTGAGCAGCCTATTCAGCCAAACTCCATCTTTAAAAAAAAAAAAAAAAAGTACTGAAATGTGATCATATTTTAAAATACTCTATTAAATGCTGGGTTATTAGTGATCTTTTAAAGGAAGAGAATGGAAGGCATAATTTCTTATCAGGACTCTTTACTGCAGTCTGGCAAGCCTGCCTTGCTACTTCCCAGAGCTTGTCCCTCAAAGGCATGCTATTTCTACAGGGAAGAGCGCTAGGCAGAAAGCCAAAAAATCTGAAAGATCCCATTACACTTTGTACTTCTGAGAACTAATCCAAATCCATTTGAGTGGTCTTTGGTGCCAAACAGAGAAAACTTAACATCAAATGAATTAACAAAAGTGTCTCCCTGAACAGTGTTTGCCCCAAAAACTCTCACTCTGAAGTTACGGAGGTGGGTGTTACCCAAATGTCTTCACCATGTTGCAGTAGCAAATGTGCATTTGTTGGCCTAGCTTTTGCACACCCCGACTGGTCTTTTGGTCAGTTTGTGCTGGCCAAACAGGAGGGATTGGATGGGAATGGGAACAAGAGGTGGGAAGGAGGCAGGTGCTAACTTCTGAGTCAGCATTGCCACTGAATGTTGGTCTGGGTTTGTATTAACAGTCCGCATTTGTAATACAGTAATACAAAAACTATCTCATTCAGCATTGGTGCATTTCCTTTTTTTATTTAAAAGAAAAGAGACATCTCTACATACTTAAATACCTGCCTGCATTGTTTGTGAGATTTTTAACCCTTTCCTGGTATTTTTATTTTCCTTTAATACAACTGTATACAGCCGTTGTTGCTATTGATATTGTTAATGTATACTGATTTGTTTCTGGTAAGTTTCCTGCATTTTTACAGTAACCCTTGTAAACTGAACCCACTATGGGTGAATTTATTAAGCATATCCAACACGTCACTCATATCAGTTGTCAATACTTTTGGGTTAAGATAGTTGTCCCTTCCCCTTTGTTTTGTCTCCTCTGAATGTTACTTGAAAGGGGAACAAGAGTGGTTCTTTCTTGCTCGAAGTTCTCAGTCTGATGGGGAAACTACCCAGTGTGCAGTCTGTGGGCATTGCAGCTGCTGGACGTGTTGGCTTCCTCCAGTTAGGACACCTGTTGCCAGCCATCTGCTACATGTATCAAGACAAGCTGATTTGTGCCAAATAAACCATGGAAGAAGGTAGGCAAGAGACAGAACTGTGCATTTGCCCTCTTTGTGACAGCAGTATCTGGCTGAATTCCTAGAAAATGGGCAGCTCCAACTGCTGTGTCTCATCAACCACATCAAAAATGGGAAACCACGAGGAAGCTGCATCCTCTTTTTCATCATGAAGACCCTTGGCTGTTGACAGTGTTTAGGTTTTACTGGGGAAGCAGTTAACTATCTGAGCAGCCTTGAACACGTGCTGCCATGTGGAAAATGAGGCTGCTTTTGTTTCTGAGCTCTATAACTGCTTTAAATTAAAATAAAAAATAAAAAAGTTGAAATTACTGCAGGAAACTTGGCACCTTGACACAAACTTCTGAGAGTCTCAACGGGGAAATCTGTTGTGACTGGTTTCCATGCTGATGTACGGCAGACCTATTTGTGTAGCTTTTTGCTCTGCCTTATTATAATGTACCTAGAAACAAAAAAAAGAACCGAAGTGCTACAGGTGCCCGCGGAGGCACGACTCTCTGCCTCTGCCAGTGCACAGCGCCGAGGCCCGGTGCTCGGTATCAGGAGGCGGCAGCCTCGGGCGGGGAGCCGGCCCCGCTATCCGGCAAGGCCAAGCCCCTAGTGACGGCCCTGCGAGGGCAGATAAAATCGGCCGGCCTGCGCAGGGCCGTAGAGGCCATCGCTCCGGCGGCTGAGGAGCCTGCGGCCCTGGGGGCAGGAGTCTGGCAGCGGGGAGAAGCTCTGCCCCTAGGCGAAGCTGTAGGCGACGGGAGTGCATTAGCCCGGCCCTGAGGGCCAGAGGTGCTCTCGGGAGCGGACGCGGAGAGCTCCGGCAGCCTCCGGCCGCTGCGGAGGGCTTCGCCTCGCCGCCGCCATTTTGCAAGCCGCACTCCCCCCGCGGCTGTCGGGCCGATCCCTCCCATCCGCCGCGCTGCGTCCTCCTGAGGCGGCCGGGCCGGGCCTCCCCTGCGGCGGGCGGGGGCCCGAGGCCGCGGGGTAGGGCGGGCTGGGCCGGGCCAGCGCTGCGCTCTCCTCCCCTCCCGGGCCTCTGTACCGCGTCTCGGCCTTGGAGAGGTTCTCAGCTCAGCTCTCTGTCCGCACACCGGTGCCTACCAAACGCTAAGTAGGTAAGCGGCCCGTGCCTTCCTCGCTTTCCAGCTTCACTGTTTATTTTTCCCTTGGACACCTGTCACAAGGGATATTGCTACTATTTATTACGTCTCGGGTGTTTCTCAGTGGCAATGCTGCGTGCTGGTGCCTGGGGTGGTGGAGGGAAGGAGGGTAGCAGGGAGGCTTGGTCTCTGTGGCTCTTTGCAGGAGGACAGGAGATGTGGCATCCCTGCAGAGCAATGTGGCAGCGAGGCGCTTCTTCAGGGCTGCTGACAGCAACGTGTACTCTGCATTCTGAGAAACGTTTTGCTGTTTGCTTCAAAAACACGTGTCTACTAACAAGCCCTAAGTGAGCCTGATTGAAAATTAAGGGACGGCATGCTTTCCATTTATTTCTCTGGCATAGTATTTTGTGCTGTAGGCAACTGTTGCTTCATTCTGATGTGCCTGACCGGCTGCCCAGACAGAGCCTGAGGCGGCGGTAGGCGCTGTGGGCCCCAGGGCAACCATGGTTCCTAGGGGGTTTGGGTGCCCCAGCACTGCCGTGTAACCGCAGCACAGGAGAACACTGGGGAAGGAGCATGGCCTTGATCAGGTGCTCAGAGATGCTTGTGGCCTCAGGCCTCTTGTGGCAATGTTCAGATTGTGTGCCAGTGGTGGCCATTTATTGGGTAAGTTGCTGTTGAGGTTATTCTCCGTCTGCTTTCTTGGCTCGATTAAGAGAAAAGCAACTTGTGGTTAACTTGCAAGAGTAGGAACTGTAGTAATCACTTCTTTCCACTTCATTTTATCATTGTAACTCTGAAGTTGCTTCCTCTTTGCCTTACAGTAAAAGCTGTTATTCAAAAACACTTATTCCAGTTAAGGGTGAGATAAATGGTAACCTTTTTTTGCCCCAATCTGACTTTCAGCCTCCTGAATAAGTTGTCGCCCTTTGAATGTTCCTTCATCCCAGTAAGGTAGTGAGTAAGGTCACAATGTGGGATATATATTTTATGAGCAGCCTGTGCAAGCTTGCCAGTGCCACCAGAATTATCCCGAAAGTGGTGAAAAGTGAGACACAGTGAGAAGATGTATACTGAGATGTCTCCTACAGTCTCTTGTATGATCTTTAATTTAGATAACAATTTTAAAAAAATGAAAGGGATTTTCTTGCTGGAAAAAGAGTGTCTCTACTTTGGTACTCCGAGAGGAGCTTGGTGATGTTGCTCAACTCACAGCTACTGCAGAACTGAGTTTCTGGTCTGGCGAATTTTAGCGCTTTACAAATATTGACAACCTACAGGAGACATAGGCAAACATCAGTGCTCCAGTTTATTTCAAGGGACTTGTAAGCTGCACTAGTTCCTTGATCTCTGTCTGTTGTCAGTTCTTGTGCCTGATTTCCACTGGCAATGCCAGAACTGTCCCTCCTTTTGAATACAGGCTCGTGGTGGGCTGCAGGCAGCTCCTCCTGACACAGCCAATAGCAGATGAGGCAGCACTGTTCTTAAAAGCTCCGTGCTTATTGGCCTGTAGTTCCCAGCAATGCAGCTGTGACTGAGCTTTCAAGGATCCAGATCTTAATCTTCAGTCCTTGAACAGAAAATGATATATCATATGCAGTCCAAGCCAAGCTCTTGCCTTTGTGATGTACGTACTCATTTTAGCATTGTTTGACTAGTTAATTTGTTATGTGTACAGTGAGAACAGAATTCTGTGTAGAATATACAGGGTTTTGGTTTTGCATCAGCTCAGCGCTGCTGATTGCGTTAAAAGCTGTGAACTGAAGATGTTTCTGCTCATGTGAGAGGCCAGACTGAATTCACCCCTAGGTGCAATAAGGCTGTATGCCAAATCTGTAATTGGTTAGGTAATCCCACCGCAGTTATGCAATGCATGCATCTCATTGCAGATGGGACTGAGGGAAATATTTGCTGTGATATGCAGCCCACCATGCGAGAGCCTGTACTTCTGGAAAATATCCATCGCTCTGCAGTAGATAATCTGTGGTACATGTGAGTGTTTTGGGCTGTACGCAGCTCTGGAGCTGAAGGGGTGAATCATGCCTCAGCCCTCTGAGGAGTGCCAGCAACAGCTTTGTTGCAGTGTGCCATTTCTCTCTTGGAAACTCATGTGGTTCACCAAAAATTGTGCTTAGCTGACTTTTACAGGAGCCCTTGGAATGAATTTCAAGGTGAGGATAGCCTGGAGGGAAGCATGGGACTGTTTGTGGCACTCTATAAAAGATGTTTGTAGGCTGTGTGGGTGTATATCCATGTTAGTTTTGATCTAGTGTTAGAGATAGGGATTGAGCACGTGCTGCTGACTGGTACAACCAGAGTCAGCCTGCTACATGCTTGTTTGAGTGAGTCCTGAGTTATGAAACGGGAGCAACTCCATAGATAATTCAAATAGGGAGGGAAGAGAGGTATTTAACCAATTCTGGCACAATTTTGGTTTAAAACTATTTGCTTGTGGAGCTGTATTGGTAGACTTGCCTGTGAAGGCCTTGTCTGTGCGAGGAAACAGCCTGCATGGCTCAAACCGCTTCCTGGGGGGGAGAGAGGGGAAGAAGTTCTAGCTGGGATTAGCTACTATATAGCTGTGTGAGGCTATGCCTTCTGTAGGGAGCACGCTGAACACATTGTTTTGCAGAGTCTCACCTCTGTGCAGTGCTGCAAGCTGGAGGAATTTGAGGTTGGGCTGTGCCAAAACAACCATTTTTCACCCTGCAGCTAGGGTAGAATGTGGCTAGCTTCCTTCAGGAATTCAGCCCTGGAAATCTCTTGATGTGTCAAAACAAAGTTTGATTCTCTTTTGAACATTTTGCAAGTCACAACTACTTTCTTTAATTTTGCTAGTAAAAGTGGTTTGTTGTCTGCTTTAGTTACTGCTTTTTTTCCATTGTTGTCTAGTAGATAATAGTTTGAGTTGATGTCCTAAATAAATGTAGGTGAATATATTTTCTGTTATGGTTTTTTTTTTTCTTTTAAAACATACAACATGTGAAGTATGCCCTGCTTGGAGCAACAGCCATTTTTCCTGGAAGGAAGAGGTAGCCAAGGCTGCTGGACAGATCCAGGTGCAGCAGCTGCTCAGGCCAGGTGAATTACAACAGCATCGCAGTGTTTACTGAAAGCTTTGGGTGTAAATAAATGCCATGAATCAAAGGGTTTACACTACACATGAATGCGTGTATGCTGGATGCAAGGGTGTGAAGTAAGGCATACAAGATCTCACGTTTGCTCTAAGTTGATTTATTTGCTTTTGTTACTGGCTGTTATATCCTCTCTGCTCCCTGTGGACAGGAAAACAGAGGCTGGGGAGGCTCCTAAACCCATCGGTGGTGGACATGGATCTAGCCACAGTGCCGTACATGGCACTGGTTTAAGGATGGGGAACTTCAGCTTTGCCGCTGAGCTGTTAGATTATTTACAGCAGGCAAGTCAGTCTGCCTTTCTGTCAGCTGTTGTCTCTACAGAATGGGAGAAATCATCTTGACTTCCTTTCCAGAGTACTTTAGGACTTAGTCTTGTCAAAAGTTAACATGTAGCATTAGCACTAATGTGCTGAATTGGATCACTGGTCATCGTCTCTTGTGGATCCCTCATTAACTGGAAAGTGCATCATTAGCACTCGATAATGAAAAACAGGGAGAGGTCAAAGTTGCACAAGGCAAGATGCACGCCTGAAGGGTGCTAAGATGACTTATTTCCTGTACATCTTTCTTGAGGGTAAGGAGCACCTTGCAAATATTTCTGTGCAGGTGTGGAGAAGCTACAATCCTTGGTCAAATTGATCTGCCTTGCCAAACACGCAGTTCTTGTAAGGGCTATTCCTTCTATGTCTGTTGTAAGGAAAAACAGGAATGGTAACAAATGCAGGCTGCTACCCAGTAATAATAGGAGAAGATGGAAAACCACTTTCCAGAGACAAAATTCTCATCAATAGGGCATATCTTATGCTGATTCAAACCCAGCTATGTTAGTGTGGAGGCCTGGAGTAAATTGGGCAACTCCTTGCATTCATGTAACTGCTCTGGACGTTGTTTGGAGGTGAGAGGTAATTTTACACTGGAACAAATTACAGGAGTAACGTCCCCGTGGATGCACCCACATTGAGGTCCTCACCCAGTCTGTGTTGGCACCCCCGTACGTCAGGGCCGACTCTGGGTCTGAACACTGGGCTTCTTTCTGAGAGAAGCTATGTGTAAATCAGCTGGCATGCGTAACGGGGCAGTAGAAGTCGCCCTTACAGGCAGCGTATTGTTAGCCCTGTAAATGCTGTTCCTTTTATGGGTATCAAAATCAAAAAGGATTCAAGCATTGGTTAGAAATAAGTAGGGCAGTTTTACTAAGTCTTTTGATGAGCTGCTTTTAAACATTAGCATCTGCATGGGGAAGAAGCATAAAAGTAATTGAAAGTCAATGCCATGTTCTTCCTGGGCTGATCAGTAATGGGAAAAGAGTTCTTGTTATTTCATGATAGATCGAGTGCGTACAGTTTAGGCTGTAAAAGAATATGGAAACAAGCCATTGTTTGGTGGTTTAGTGTTATTGATGTGTGAAGAATGAGTCTGTAGAAGGATGTACAAAGGAAGAATCAATACTGATAGACTGAAAATTTTCCCTGCAACAGTATTATGGATGAATATGAGCTTGGTAAGTTTGCATTTACCCTGAAGCAGAGGATTTTGTAACTTTTGTCTCTCACCCCTAGGAAATAGATATGCAGCCCTGAGTATCTGGGGAAGCATCTTTTTGGGAGAGCAGGAAAACTGTTTCGGGCTCATTGAACTTGAATTTACAGCAGTATATTCACAAAAGAAGTCTTAGAGACAGGCTGCAATGACGGGTCTGGATTAGAGCAAGAGCTCTTTGAGTCATCTGTTTATGATTGAATAAATGCTTATGAAAGTACAGAGGCAGAGGATGTAGTGAAACAAAAGAGGAACGAGGAAGGAGCCCTATCGGCACCCACAGAACTTTGAGGGATCCTCCCATGTCAATGCTATAGGAACAAGTGGAGAGGGGAGGAGAATTAGGAGGAGCTCTAATTGCAAAAGGTATGGGAAGGGCAAGATCAAGAGGAAGAGGATGATTAGAATGTATGATGGTCACAAAGGATGAACTTCGAGCAGCAATTCTGAAAGTTTAAGATTTTGGTCTCTTCAGTTTTTGGTAAGAGCTGTTTCAGGGGGGAGAACCTGGTTTAAATAAGACCTGAAGAGGGAGGTAAAGGAGGACTCCTGACCATGCTTGGAGCTGTGCATATGGAAGCAAAGATAAAATAACCATAGGTAAAGGGAAATTGAGGGTAGGGTTTTAATACTGGAAGTTTAATGTATATTTTTATTGCAAAGGAAAAGGAACCAGTAAGACATGACTCATGGAGAACATAAGATTTCATAGAGCAAGCACAGGGAATTAGGAAAGAAAATTAACAGTTTGGTAGTAGGAAGCAAAAAGAATGTGAGTAAGGTTACAAGTTGTAAGTAAGCTAATGAACATGTGAAGAGTTGTGTGCTGTCCTGACAGAGGTTTAACTAGACTTCTAATTACAATATGGCAAGGTAAGGAATATGCATTGAGAACTTAGCCATTGCTGTTTTCTGACTGGAAAGGGCTGAAGGGCTATGATTTCATCTAAATGTTATTTAGATCCTAGCATAAGAACAAAAAAAGTCCTTAAGGTATAGCTCCTCTCATTCCAACAGATGTTTTGCTTTTTAAATTCCCAAACTATGTTTAGTTTTAATATTTCATTATTACCCTTAAATTTCAAGTTGAGATCTTCAGAGATTTTTAGCCTCTATTATTTGTCTCGTTGGGTTGTGTGAACTTTCGAGACCATGTGAGAACAGAATGATTTTTCAGCTTTCTTCTGTCTCACTTTTATTTCTCTATATCCACTTGTTAGTCTCATTGTTAGTTTTCCATGCACTTGTAAGTGTAAACTCTTTTGTCAGCAAGCCAGATACCATAAACTTTCATCAACACAGTTCCAGAAGTTAATTAATATCTTTCTTTGTTTTGCAGATGAGATCACTGAATGCTCTTTTTTTACAAGAGTTGGTAAAAGGAAATGGATAGCTATTCAGACTTCAACGCAAAGAACCTCTCATCATCAGCTAATATGTCTATTTCTTTACCTGGACAAGTTGGACTCAATGCCACCGGTGGTCCTCCTTCTATGTCAATCAGCAGGCTTTTTCCAGCCCTATTAGAATGCTTTGGAATAATTCTTTGTGGCTACATAGCCGGAAGAGCCAACATTATCACATCAACTCAGGCCAAAGGACTGGGAAATTTTGTCTCCCGTTTTGCACTCCCAGCTTTACTGTTCAAAAACATGGTGGTACTTAACTTTTCTAATGTAAATTGGTCCTTCCTGTACAGCATCTTAGTTGCCAAAGCTGCCGTGTTTTTCTTAGTCTGTGTTCTAACATTGTTGGTAGCCAGTCCTGAGAATCGATTTAGCAAAGCAGGTTTGTTCCCTATTTTTGCTACACAAAGCAATGACTTTGCGCTGGGATACCCAATAGGTAAGTAGTTTCTTACGCTTTCTTTTTAAAAAGTATTTGTAGTGTTGTAGTTGTTTTTGCTTTTCTTTTCCATTATTTGAAATTAACTTTAGAACTGAAGTCAGGAGCTACCTAAACTATCTCTCAATTTATGTTTCTTGATGGAGCTCATTTTAAAAAGGAAAAACTAATCCTCAGGCCATGTACGAGTGTGCGCGTTGGGGCGGGTGGAGCAAAGCTGTCAGCTAATGTGAACAAAATGATTTAAAGCAATCCAACTTCTGTTGTGCAACGCTATGTGACTTAAAAATATATATACTAAAACACTTCAAAATTGGTGCAAATTACCTTATATCCCTACATGTAGTATAGGTTAAGATATCCTAATGAGTAATCGTCAGTTACCCTCCAGATCAAAATTAATCACATTGTGAAGTAGAAATCTACCTGTAGCCTCTGAAATAGCTGTAGTGGGGTTTGGTACTAATTTGGCATTAACTCTTGGTCTACCTCAGAGAAGACACATACCGAGAATGGTGATGTCTACTGGTTGCGGAGCATGACAAACTTCTAATCTCTCTAGAGCAAACTTCCGTGTTAGTTAATTTGTGTGGCCAATCGAGTTCTAGCCCTTGATCTTTGTTTTCTCACAACCAATAGATGTTCCTTAGGATGTGATCTTGAAAGAAGTTGGTCTTTTAAAAGGAAGATTACTGTGTGATTTGTGGTAATTTGTTTATCTCAAATAGGAATTTTATGCAGCTGTGATACCTTTTTCAGTAAGTGTGACTAAGCACCAGTCCAGTGGAGTTAAGTGGGGAGAGAAAAAAAGAAGGGGAGGGGGTGGAATACAAAGAGGCATTCAGAGTATAGCTTGTAGAGCTGTGTACTTCTGTTCTTGAAGCCTGCATTTGGAATTCCAAGCAATATCAGTTATTAAGCTTGATTTTTATCCAAATCTTTTGGTAAGAAATATATTATTTTCCCTATAATAGGTTTTCTTAAGGGCATACTAATATGCTTTTTAGCCACGTATACTGTGATTCTTGGGAAGTGCTCTGGAGTTGTCACAGGCTTCTTCCACCTGCTACTGTCTGCCTTGCATTGCTTTTTAGGTGCCTTGGGAAGGTTCTGTGTGCCAGTGCTGCTTTCAGTGCTGCCTCTCCCCATGCTGACCAGTGTGGCTGGTGCCGAAAGCACCCTGTGGGTATCAGGTGTTTCAAAATACACCTTGAGTGCACGGCGTTTAGAGAGGGTGGCTGGGTTCAGTGGTATTTGTTTGCTCCTTCCTGAAGAGAGGGTGCTCTGTGCCACTTAAGTTCTCCTGATTACAGAATGGAAAATATAGATACAAAAGAAAAGCTCAAACATTCCATATGATAAGTGACAAAAAAGTAGCTCCATGTTTTAGGTAACTTGAAGAGCTGGCAGTTTTGTTCGCCTGATTTCAGGCAGCATGCTGTAGAGAATCTTGAACCTTTATTCTTTTCAGACTTGTTGGATGTGTATGAAATACGGACAAATGCAATTGCAACCTTTTTCTTCCCTAGATGAAAATATGTTTTCCCTCGGTTACATCTCCTGAGACTTATTCCCATTGTGGGAAATCTGAAGTATGTCCCAAACAGGGCTATGAGGATTACCTCTTTGTTTCTTGGTGCTGGATTAAAATGCCAGCTAGGGTTTCTCTGAGGCTCTGAACATATTTCCGCTGCCTCCCTCCCTCTACTTAAAACATTCTTTCTCCTTTGAATGACTTTCTTGTCAGATTACATTTTCTTTAAATTTTCCTCAATTAATGAGATATGATTCATGCCTCCTTTGTGTGCAGTCTGTCTAAATTCACAACATCTGGTTCATTAAGAGCTTTACTGGCATACCTAATGCAACAGCGGTGCTGTAGGCCCTTGAGGGTTCTTTGTTTCTTAGAGCTGTTTATTTCCTTTCTCCCCCTTTCGCTTCTCCCACCCCAAACTTTTACCAGTTCTCAATTCATTCTGTTGCGTATGTAAACTGTTCACCGTTAGCGTGTCACCTCTGAAGTGTGTGCAGGGCTGGGCACAACAGAGTGCCTTGCTTGTTTCTTTTTACTTGTGCGTTACGTAGCATTTTGAGCGAAACCTCATCTTCTAATGGGTATCTCTTTTTAATTATGCCTTTAAAAATCATATGCTTCACTTTAAAATTGTATAGAAAAAACTTAGTATTGGCAATTCTGTGTATTGCAGTAACTCAATTTTGAAGACAATTTGAATGCTTAAAAAATACAAAATTCAGAGTTTTTATTCAATGTGATTTTTTCTGCAGTAATATTGGCTGTTGAAAAAAATTGTGCACGGGGAAAAAAACTAAATGTAGAGGAAAATAAAAATGAAGATTAAAATTTGCAGAGCTCACCACCTTGCTTTTCTCTAATCCTTGTTACAGCAGTTCTCCACTACAAAGTGATGCTGGTTTGGAGTGAAAAACAATTGGTACGGGAGTTTGCTAGCATCCCCCCAATGTAAATAGAATTGCTAGGAGAGAAAGTTCTGTCTGTTTGGTTCCTCTTACTGAGTGAGGTGATACAACTCTGGCAGAACAGACACGTGTACTCTCAGGTGCTGTGCTGTTAAAGAACAGGTGA
Organism: Numida meleagris; assembly: GCF_002078875.1. Taxonomy (NCBI): domain Eukaryota; kingdom Metazoa; phylum Chordata; class Aves; order Galliformes; family Numididae; genus Numida; species Numida meleagris. The sequence continues at coordinate 50,902,305 of NC_034413.1, forward strand.
AGTAGAAGCGTTGTGGGGATGATGGCTCTGTTACAGCAGCTGTAAAGGTGCTAAGTGCAGTAAGCATAAACTGCTGTGATAAACATGTTTTTGAGCAGCTGGGCTGAGGAGAATTGAGGAAAAAAAGGCAAAACATAATTAATTCCTTTTGTGGGTTTTATTTGTTTATTGATCTTCAGGCAAGCACCTTGCTTTAAATAAAAAGCATGTTTTTCACCTGAGAATTGTAGATTATTTTCAATGTCTTCATGATTTCTCAAGAGAGATGTCCTCCTCTTCCCCACCCCAAGTCAGTAATCTAAAATCATTCCACTTCTTGCTACAAGGGAAATGCATTGTGACTTCATACAGTCATTTATCTGTAAAGCTTACTATAGTGTATGAAGTATGTGGTTTTGCTTTGCTGAAAAACAGTGACTTCTTACACTTTTCACTCAGGCTGTATTTACATGTGACTCGTGTTGAGTTGCACTTCATGGAAATGGGTGTTGTGCAAACAGAAGCATAAAAGCCTCCCTCTATGGTTTGAGGTCTTAGAAAATGTTGACTTTCTTAACAAGTGCCTGGCACACTTAAGGTTTTATTTCTAAGAATAAATGTGTGTTTAAAGCTTTTGTTAAGTGCAGTAACTAACAACAAAGTTGGGAGCTCTGTTCACCACTTTATTCAGGTAACTCTTGTATATGTCCTTTAATCGTGGCCTGTAAGAGGGGGGAAAAAAAGCACCTTTAGTGTTTTGTTCTTACATATTGGAAGTCAACTAACTGAGAGTGTCAATTTATTCAATCTGAAGGGGAGGTTGTTTATAGTAAGAGCTGATTTAGCACTAACAGATCCTCTCATTCCAGATGCTTAAGTAACATACAGCTTTAGAATCTTGTTGTGGGGGAAAACTTTTTGAGAAAAATAACACGTTTATTAGAGTGGGGGAATTTTCTGTCATTGTGGTTAGTGGGAAACTGAAGTCCCTTTTTCAAGATTTTCTATATAAAGCTTCTTCTGTCTGTCTACACAGAGTAGCCTAGCTAATAGCCCAGAATCACAGGAAGCCATGAAATCAGAGAGATGAAATAGAAGTATTCAGATTGTGAATTTTTTCACAGCGCTAACAAGTTCCAGTGTTCCACTGCTGCACCTTGTCTCTTATGGAACCTCTTTCTGGCAATGCTGTCAATATATAGATTAGCAAAATAGAAGCAGAACTATTACTTTTTAAATCTGTAATATATATATTCACAACTCCTGTCTGTAAAACTGCCAGGAATCACTTCACGTGCATGCAGTTACTACTTTGTGAAACTTAAGAGTAGTGACTAATACTTGGAAGAACCTTGTTCACAGAGAGGACTGGTCCAAAAAAGCAATTCAGCAGAAAAAATGTTGTTCAGCATTTGGGATGAATCAAAGAACACGTGGAGTTATTTTTGTTCTGTTTCTTGTTTTTCTGTAGAAGTTGAATATTTGTAGAATCATTAAATAACGTTGGTTAAGTTAATGTTTGGGCTTTAATGTGTTCATTACATTCATGTGTTCATCTGTGGCTTAACGGTAATGTCACCTTATATCAATTGTAAATTCTGTTACTTTTGAAGGCTAGTGAAACAACTTTTCTCTAGTTTTAAGGCAACAAAAATTAATTTCAGTATTAATGTATTTTTGTACTGAAATATCATCACTCTTTATTTCCTGTTTTCTAGTCGAAGCTCTGTACCAAACCACTTACCCAGAGTATCTCCAGTACATTTACCTAGTGGCTCCAATATCTCTTATGATGCTAAACCCTCTGGGGTTTATCTTCTGTGAAATCCAGAAGTGGAGGGACAATCGCACTGTGTCCCACAGCAAAATCAAAATAGTGGGCCTAGCACTCCTTCGAGTTCTGCAGAACCCAATCGTATTCATGGTCTTCATAGGAATTGCCTCAAACTTTATTCTTGGCCAGAAAATTCCCGACTACCTTGAAAATTTCCTTGATGGACTGGGCAGTTCATTTTCTGGCTCCGCACTTTTTTACCTTGGGCTAACTATGGTGGGACAAACAAAAAAACTGACAAAGGGTATGTTTGTTGCACTGATCCTTCTCATCACAGCTAAACTGTAAGTTCTATTTATGTACTTATATAATTTTGCTTTGTAAAGTGTTGCTAGATGTTTTAAGCTCTGAGCGTATTAGTCATATGTCTTTTCTCTCCAGTATTTCATCTAAATATTTTATTTGCTGCAGTCCTACAATTAGCACAATAGAAACATTTTGTGATTGTATTGAGGTTATAAAATTTGGGGGCACGCTTGAATATTATCAGTACAGCTATTTAGGAAACTTTCTACAAGACCTATGTTGTAAAGCAGGCCAATGATAAGTTTTGTAAGAATTTGAGAAAAATAAGTGGTGGTTGCTGTTACTGCCCTGTTCCACTGGTGAGCTTATGGAAGCCTGAACAAGGCTTACATAGTAAGTCCACGTAAGATCTGGGATATTGCTAAAGGCAGACAGAGGAGCATGAATGGAAGGTTTCTTTGTAGGATAAAACTTCTAATGTAGGATACTTAAGCTTGCACCCTTGTTCCATGTCAGACAGTTCACATAAGTTGGCCTGATTTTCAAGGTTGCTGACTTCTTTATGGCTACTATTTCTTTAACAGTTGGAAATTGAGTTTTGCTTTTATATTTTGCCTTTGTAAATCTGAAGTTATTGAAAGAATGTTTCCGCACAAATACGCAGTAAAACGTGTTGGTAACCCAGAGATCAATGTAATTCCTAACATTTTTGTGTATGTTTTGTTTAACTTGTCACAAGAAACTTTGAAGCACCTTGTAGATGTCATGATTCCTTTCCTCAGTAAAGAAGAGTCTATTGCTCTGATTTGAATGACTTACTTCTTTCCCCTTCTCTTTTCAGACTTATGATGCCATTTCTCTGTAGAGAAATGGTGGAACTCCTGGACAAGAGCAGCAGCACAGTCAACCACACCAGTTTATCAAACTATGCATTTCTTTATGGAGTTTTTCCAGCAGCACCTGGTGTTGCAATATTTGCAACTCAATTTAATATGGAAGTAGGAATTGTACGTAGTTATTTTTTTTTTCCAAACTTGTGCTAACTTTGGGCTTGAGTTTGTTGATCAAATACTTATAAGTGTGGTAGAGTATTTAATAAGTGGTTTTTCTGAAGAACAGACTCCTTAGATTTCAAGTCTGAGCTGTATTACAAGTTAATAATTAACCAAAATACTGTTTCCTGGTGTCTCAGTTTTCTTGATAGTACGCATTCTTAAGTCCTTACACTTTTCTTATTCGTGACTATAGTAGGAAGAACTAGGATAATTTTAAATAAAAATAATTTACACCTTTGTTTTGTTTTCTTTTTTCAAAGGTCTTATTTTTGGTCTACTGTTTTTGTTAGAAACAGAACAGGAAAGTTGTTACTGATGTCAGTGACAAAGTGAGAAGAATTAGCTTCATGCTGATAGCTTACAGAAGAAGTTGTGCTTTATCTGACTTTTGTGTAGCACTCCCATTAAATCTTGTGGTAGAAATACATTTTAAATGAAGGGTATCAAATGTCTGTTCAACTTTATATTTTAAGTTTATAACTGTTTTGGCTTAGCTTTCCCCTTGAAGACACTGAAAGTAAAACATTACAAGGTAGAATTTTGTGCCCAACCAACTCAGGAAATCTCTTTAAAACAGTGATCTGAAGAGTGAGTAGAAACTCACGCTTCCATCACTGCAAATTCTATAATTCTAGGAGGCAGAAAGACGATAAGAAGACAAAATAGAAACAATTGAAATGTAAAAATATGATTTCTTCTCATGACTTTATAAACACTACTGTTAACGTAACTGCGTTTACTTATCTATGGTGTGAATCTTTGCATCCAAAAGTATATTGTGACGCTGTAAATTCACCTCCAGGTTGGAGAATCATTAGTATCTGCAACACCCATGAAAAAGCTCTGTAAGCAGTGGAGAACTCTGTATTCCCACTACTTCAGAAGTTTGTTGAAACATGTATGTACGAAATGGATACTTCCTGGCTCAAATGCTAACTGATTTGTCATGGAAACAACTCAATTATTTGTTTAAAGCTCTGTGCTTAAGTTGAAGTTAAATTTTGCTAGTGGTTGTATTTAAAAAAAAAAAAAAAAAGACTATTTAACTTGATATCTGCTTAACTCTGTTCATGTTTCTGTTTGTCTCTTTGCAGATTACCTCAGGCATGGTGATAAGCACTTTTGTGTCTGCACCTATCATGTATGTTTCGGCATGGCTTTTGACAATTCCATCTATGGATCCCAACCCGCTGGCATCTGCACTCCAGAATGTTAGCTTTGACATAAGTATTGTCAGCCTCCTTTGTCTGGTAGGTGTTGGCAAAGTGAACTACCATAGCACACTGTAAGGTCAGGGAAGCTGTAATACATAAGCAGCAAACTGAGTCGTGATATAAGATGAGACTAATGTTTCATCACTGGATTCTGTTGCGGAAGGATGAGGGAGTAGTTGGGTTAAAAAAAAATCTGAATGTAGCAATGGGTCAGCTGAAAAGCCACACTGTAGGGAAAAGCAACGTGAAAAGCCTGCATATCACAGTAATGGAAGCTATGTAAAAACTTCTGCTGGAATTTAAACTCCTTAAATGTTAATGAATATTTAATTAATGAAGTAGCAATGAGAACATTTAACTTGGAAGTTTTAATTTAACTTTATCACATTCCTCTCCTAGCAGTTCTGGCCGTCCAGTCCTGAAAAAGTATTCTGACATCCCAAAAGTCCAATGTGAACTGTGTTTTGGCTTCACAGGCACTATAGATAGTGTGCTTAGTCTTTTAACTTTAAATGAAAGCTTTCATGTTGGAGGGAGCTGAAAGCTTCTTATGTTGATAGCTTGCTGAACTTTTTGTCACAAAACTATCCCTCAAGGGAAGCAGCAAATCAGGGCTGCCTCTTGCCATCACTAATCATGTTTGGAGTTTTATAAAGGGTGGGATGAAAAGACTCTTTAATTCCAAACTTCCAGAATATTCTATGTCTGTTTTTGTCTTGGGGAACAACCAGGCTTCTGCACACAGTATGCATACCCTTGGTACTCCCTGGAAATATTTCACCATCATGAGAACACAAGTTCCTTTTTCTAAGACATACAGATTGGCAACAGACTGTGTCAAGCTGACTGTGGCAGTCATGTTGTATACTTAATTTCACCAAAGTCTGCCAGAGTATTCATCTTGCTCTTTTGTTATTATTGTTGATTTTTTTTGTGTGTTAGTCTCACCTTCAATTCTATCTTGTCTGTTACAGATTTGGTCTCTTATTGTTGTTCTTCTGAGTAAGAAATACAAACAGCATCCTCATATGATTACAACAAATCTACTTGTTGCTCAGGTCAGTAGTAAAACAGTATTTTCTTTCTTTTTTGCACATGTGTCTTATTTTTAACACTTTTGCAATTTGGTTTCTACAGCGTATCTTTGTAGTCATATAAAGTGAGCAGAGGAACCTAATGTATGACTTGTCTGAACTGTTTCTGTTACTTAGGAGATATAGCCTTGAAGAAAATGGCAAAGTGACTGTTTTCGTTGTACAGCTCTCATAGAGCAGCATCTCAAACAGATCTATAAGCAATTAGAATGGCAAATGACTTTTGCAATATATTTTTAGCATTATAAACTACTGCCAAATAGCTGCGCTGAGTGTGCTTCCAACTCATTTTATGCCAATCTGAAGTCAGCGATGCCACGACAGGCAGCAATAAGCGTCTGACTCCTGGTGACCTGATTCAGGGAGTTAAGTAAGAAACTAATCTGAATGCTGGTTTAGCTCCCTGAAGTGACTGAGGGATCAGACAGGTGCCAGTGTTGAGGCAAGGAAGGGGCGTGGGGATGCATGGCTAGTGGCTAGGGAGCAGCGAAGCCAAATAGCTCTGACTTGGATTAATTCTAGTTGTTATTTAAGCTGAGAGAAAACTATAGAGTACATGCTGCTTCTTTCCTTGAAGACAGCTGCACGGCTATTAGAATCAGTGAGTGTAATACACCTGTGCGGTAGATGCTTTCTGAAGTGTTTTTGTAGTACTTTTCTTTTTGTTGTTTGTTTGTTTTTTTTATAATAAGATGAACTCTGAGATCTGATTGCAGTCACATTTCAGAGAAGAAAATCACACGTGAGAGCTGCAGGTTGTTCTTGTCTATAACAACATAAAGTTCATTTTAAGAATATTTTTGAGCCCTCGTACTAGTATTTCCTTAATATTTCAGCCTATTTTTTCAGATTACTTGAGTACCAAAACTCTCGCATGAGGCTGAAAATTTGTATAATTCTTGGCTGATCTGTTGACCTCAGCTCTCAGCTTCATGTTCAAATCATTTCAGATGAATGGTTTGTACCTAACAAAAGCTTTGCGTCTTAACTTAATATTTATGTGTCTTGCAATAGTTACATATACTTTCTTTCCTGTCTTGTCTTACTATCAGTTTAGCTGAGCTTTCTAACTGCTGTCCAAAAAAAAAAAAAAAAAAAGTGGAGGGAGAATGCCCTGGTCAGTAACATAACAATAATACTGAGTTTACTGCTATGGTAACTATCTGATTCATAAAATTACATTGCAGTGACTCTGGCAATGGTGTTTAGAAACTTACTGTAGCTATATTACATTGTGTATAGGTTTGAAGTTTTTTTTATGTGTTTTTGTCATCTTGCCTTCCGAATTTAAATAATGTCATCTTCCCTTTCTTTTCAGTGTATTGCTTGCATTGGAATGGTGATATGGAATTTCACTGTTAAACAGAAAGAGATAACTGTGCAGATCCTAGTATTTATATTTCTCTACAGCTCACTTTATAGCACCTACCTGTGGACAGGTATGATTTTTCGAGGCAGAACTAGGTATGGTATAAAAGGTTGATGTACGGTCGTAGTTTGATTGTATTCTTCAGAGTAATTGTTGCATTCACTTGTGTATAATTTCACAAACACACACACTTAAAGGCTGTGCCAAGCTGAAGCTCTAGCAATGCAGGGCTAGCTAAATGTCAGGTGCTGCTTCTGCTATTCAAAGATCATATATAGGCAAGCCTGGCTTCTCTTTGCCAGTTACAGTACAAGACTTGCTGGCTTGTAACAAAAGTCAGAACCCGCTCTGAAAGCAGAAGCAATTACAAATAGAGTGAATGGAGATGGGTTGCCCTTCAGCTACTCAAAAGCTTACTGCCAGTTTTTAATTAATGCAGAATGTAAGACTTTAATTTATTCAGCAAGAAGGAGATCTTAAAACCTTATGCCTCAACAAAACAGGAAAACCAGAATGAAGGGAGATACCAAAGGAGCTTTAACATTTCTTCCCTGTGGCAATTGCAATTTCTAAAAACAATGTATGTGTTGTAGGTTGTGTTTGTTTAGCTGAGATAGAAGATAGCATGTGATTAATATAGCGTAATGTAAATACTAGCTTTGCTTCAACAAGGAAAGTATTACTGAGCTTGGGAATGGAATAGACAGTCGCAGAAGATACTCCCATGTATAGTTACTTCTGTAAAAACACATTAAACATTTTTGTGAAATTAAGCATTGACTTTATGAAAGACTCATCTTTTTTTAACCTTAATGAAATTGCCACTTGTGTCTTAAATATTCTTATGGCACCTTTTATACACTGGTAAATCTTCCTAAACATTTATAGGTGGAAGCAAATTGTGATAGAATTTGTTCAGAGTTTCATTATTCATAGTAAAGGTGTTTCTCCTTTACTTTCTCAGAATATAACTAGAAAAAAAAAAAGACTATTTTGGAATATTTGAGGTCTGGGAAGCACACTTTGGTTACTAAGCTGGTCACACACTAGAGTGTCTAGAGTCTGTAATTTTCAGTTCTCTTTTTAATAATAGACATTTCTTTTGTTCTTTGTAGGTTTTCTGTCTTTCTCTTTGTTTCTGTTGAGGAAGAGAGAAACAGTAAAGATTCCCATTGGGTTTATTATCATAGCTGGATGGGGGTAAGTTAGTACAGATGTTTACCTGTAGGATTAGTGAGAGCAAGCTAAATATGTTACTTTGTTCATATTTTGCTCTTTCAGAATCCCAACACTTCTGGTAGGAATCTTGTTAATAATTGGTGAACGTAACAGCACTAGCATTGACTCTGCCTTTTTCTATGGAAAACATCAGGTATGAATATGTTGTCCTTGTCTCTTCTGACTTTTGCCATATCCAATGCATCATTAAGAAATTGTGTTCTCTGTTTGATTCTTATGTAAGTAGCTTTCAGTCAAACCACAGGCTACTGTAACAGTATCATTAGACGATGCTTACAGACTGCTATAAAAATATTTATGTAATGAAACACTAGAAAAACTTGTTTGAGCAATGACCTTCAAGTTTAGACAGCTGTGACAAAGTAAAAGAGGGAGTAGGCTTCTAAAAGAAAAGTCTTAGGAGTAGTAATGAATTGCAGAGCTCTCTTCTTGGTGACTAATTTGTAGTCTAGCTTGATAATGATCTAAAATTGACACCATCCAATAGCTAATTAATGATTTTTGGGCTGTAGTAGATAGGATCTACGTTACATTGGTAGCAGTGACTGTTTGCACTATGGGAGACTTCTCTGTGCAGTCAGGAGTTGAAAGTCCCTAAGCCTGAAATTGTGTTTTTACCAATAAGTAGTTTGTCTTTACTAGAGGGATGTGTTGTGTGCTAGGATAGCTAGTTGTTTTGTTTTCCCTCTGCCTTTCTTATGGATAGAGAGACTGTGAGTTGCTCAGGATTATTCATGTGGTGCTTTCACAAGTAACAAAATAGCTTCACAGTGGACTGTGGGTATTGCTGGCGGATGATTAGAATGAAAGGTTAATTAATGGGATGTTCCCCGTAGAAGAAAGCATGGAAATTTGAGCTGTGCTGTAGGGTGGGTGACAACAGTGCATTCCTCTAAACAGAACTGAAACGCAACAGTAATGGTCCTGAGGGGAAAGAATATAATAAGAGGTCTCATTTTGGATCTCATGAGAAATAGGACTCCCCATGAAAAACAAGAGAGGAGGGGGAAAAAAAGAAAATTTTTGGAAAAGGGGGAAGAGAAAAAGGAGGAAAGGAGCTGGCTTACTCATGAAAAGAAAACTAATTTCATGTACTAAGTGCTCATTCAATGCCACAAGATGGAAGAGCAGAAAGCTGACTCTTTGCGGATGTGTTTGTTAGTGTTTTTAGGAAGCTGTAGAAGTTAGAAGGAAAGATATGCACAACTATTATCTTTTAGTTTGTATTTAGGTATACTTTCTTTTCTCTCTTTTTACTTAACAGATAATCACCACAGCAGTGGTCCTGTTCATCAGCATATTGATGTCAGGCATCTCACTTATGTGCATGAACAGAAATAGACAAGAGTCAAACTATGAGGTACTGAACCCATATTCACCTCATGGCCAAGTGGAAGGGAATGAGGGGAATCAAGTTTCAGCCGCTGTGCCTCAACCTTCTGCAGGGTCTTCTGCACAACCTTCTCCTGCACAACCTTCTGCAGGGTCTTCTGCACAGCTGTCTGCAGAAAGAGGTATAGAAAGTAGCTTTGTAAAAGCTAATAAACAGCTTGGGACACAAAACCAAACAAAACTGTTCCAAATTTAATTCTGACCTGGGAGGTATTGTTGTTTACTACTTCAAAAGTGAAGTTAGGGAGAAAGAAAAATCTAGATATAGCTGTCCAAGGACTTAGGTTTATGTTTCTAGAGAAGGTTTGATTATTATCACTGTAGAGTGGGGGATGTGGACAGCGAAAAAAGCATGCATGTGGATTTTCTGTAAGTGATAGTGTCTTTATAAGCATGTGATAATTGCAGTCCAGTAAGTGTCACAGGTTATTTACACAATAAACTGTCTCTCTGAGAATGAGTTATATGCCTACAGCATTGATACTCCTTGTTTGAGTTTGGCTTTCTTACTTCTCTTATGTTTTTCTTCTAGCTAAAAGTACCTGTGTTGCTTCCATGGTGGTAGTAGTATACTAAATATTTCTATATATTTGTAATATAATACGTATGTTCTCTCAGCAAATTGGAACTATTGGCTGCTTTCCCCTTTTAGATTCATTGTGAACATAATGGAGTATAGCATATATTGTTATACTTGGAAAATAAATTATGGTGGTGAAGGAAACTAACTGTCCTGTTATGCTTAATAGGTTGCTGTTCTTGTCAAACAACAAATGGGGAAATTTCAAGTGTTAAAGAGGGCAAAGCGGTGCCAAATGCTGTTGAAAACAAGGTTCCTTCCATTGAGACAGGTAAAACAGTAGTGTGTGCTTGTTTTAATATTACAAAGTGCAACAGGTTGCCCACAGAAGCTTTGAATACCACATTACTTGGCAGTGTTCAAGGCCAGGTTGGATGGGGCTTTGGGAACCTGATCTAAAGGAAGGTCTCTGCCCATGGCAGGAGGATGTGGTGGTTTTACACCAATGGCCAACTGAACTCTACCACAACACTCCCTCGCTCCCCATCCTCAAAGGAAGATGAGGGAGAAAAAATATGATGTGAGGAGGGGAAAAAAAGTCTCACAGTTTCAGGTAAGGATAACTTTAACTAAAAGGAAAAGAAAGATGAGAAGGAAAAAAAAAAAAGCAAAGAGAGAGAAAAAACAATTATTCTCTACTTCTCATCATCGCATGATGTTAAGTCGTATCTTGGGAATCAGGACCTCAATATGTGTGGTAGTTGTTCAGGAGGATGGACATTTTCATAACAAGAGCAGCCCTGGCCATGTCCCTTCCCTACCTCCTGTCTGTCCCCAGCCTGCTGGCTTTGGGAGCTTGGAGAGAGCCTCAGTACTGTGCCTGCATTGCCATAGGCAAACGCTGAGGTGGTATCAAGGCTGTTCCAGCTACAAGTGCAGAGCACACACTGTGTAGGCTGCTGTGGGGAAAGTGAACTCTGTATCAGGCAGATTCAGTACAGGGGATTGAAACTAGATGGTCTTTGAGGCCCCTTCCAACACAAACCATTCTATGATTTTATGGTTGACTCTCTTCCACAGCATTTGTGTGTGTTGCACTCACAATAAAACTATTTATTCTCTCAGCTCTTGTTGAAAACTGTTGTTCTCTCAACTCTGCTTCAATAATTTATATTTCTTATTAAATTCAAGTGTAGCTATGTGCATTGGTATTTGTTCTGTTCTTGACGTTTGTTAGGAATCTTTAATTGCTTTAGAGTGAGTTTTGTGTGTGTTTTGTAGATTTGTTTTTTTGGGAGGGGTGTGATTGCTAAATGTTAAACTGCTAAAACTGAGGCGAAGTACAACTAAATTACACTTTTCAGATACTCATATTCAAATCTTATTTCCACCCCAAAAAGTCTTTAAAGCTTTTACTGTAATCATGCACAGGTTTTGAAAAAGAAACTTCAGATCTAGAAGAACAAGTACTTACTGCAGACTGGATCAAATATCTGTGCTGCTGTATTATCCAAATCTAGGGGAGAGACGTGGAGAAAATTGACTGAGGGGCCTTAGGCGTCACTGAAATAGAGAAATGGATCAAAGTGGCTGTTCAGCACCTGTTGGAAAATTGCATGCTCAGCCCATTCTCATCATACATCGCTTTCAACAATGAAAGCTATCTGCAGGGCAACCTTTTTTTCCCTATTTTTTTTTCCATCTTTAATGAGGAAGTCCATATCCATATGCTTTATTTGAATGCAGCAGAACTTCAAACAAATCTAAATATTTCATGCTGAAACTTACCTTGTTTTATCCCCTTTCACAGTATGTAGCTTTCTCCTTATTGCCAACTATTTTTTCTATGAAGTAGTTCAGACAAACATCATGAGAAGTTCTTCCAGTGATAGGGAAAGGGCAGTTTAATTCCTTTATCGTAAAGGATAAGATATTTTGAATCTTATGATTAAGTGGGATTTTTTTTTCTGCCTATGGAGTGAACAGTTCAAAAACTGTAAATCTCTAAAAGCAAATTGTGACGGATACACTTGTGTAACCGACTGCAGTCATTACTAATCCTTCTGTTATCCCACTGAACTATGAAAGGTATTTGGTATAAAGTTAGTTACGTCCTTCACTGTAAGTTCTTCACTGCCATCTAGAGGAATATGCTCAGAATTGCTGAGAACTCTAGCTGGAAGAAAAGCATCTATTCCCTGTGTATTTGGCTCTTCTGATTAATAGAATTATGGCAATTGTCTGTTATACTATGTAGAAATAGAGTAGCAGAACTGAAATAAATATGGTTACTTTTCTGATGTGGCAGCACTTAGATACAGAGTACAAACATTGTAGCTGCAGTATACTTAAAATATTTATTCCATTCTAGGTTTAAAATCTGTTCTGAGGAAATTGCTAGCATTTTATTACTGCTAATTGTTAACCACAATTTCTATTAAACCTTTGAAGGAAGAATTCTATTGCAAAAAGTTTCTTCATTTTAGGAGCACACATAAACTGCCCCATTTGAGGATAGATATCCGAACTGGTTTGTTGTCAAAGCTAATACTATGTGTGTAGGGCTTCAGTACAAACATTTACAAGGTGATTTAACTCAGCAAGTTATGCTAGCGAGTTTACTCATCAGTTTAGAGGTAGTAAGTTAGCCTAATGAAAACTTCTGGTTTGTTTTTCAGCTGATCAGTGTGTGAATCAGTGCAGCGCTCAGACCTGCGTACTGGCTCAGGAGGAACAGCTTCTACAGACCGGAGACAAACAGCTGGCCAGACACGTGCTGCTGTGCTCGCTTCTTGTTGTTGGCCTTTTTGCTGTAAATACTTTTTTCTCCCTGTTGTTTCTCTCAGTGAGGTGGGACTGTTTTAAAGAAAGCTATGTAGACAGTCCAGTAAAAAAATCTTCCAGTTCCTACTTTTTGTAGCAATATATTAAGTAAATCAGAGGCTTTATTTTTTTTCCTCCTATTGTAGGAGGTGTGTCATAAGATTAATTTATTGTGTGGCACAGAAAAATTAAAGGCAAGTTAAGGCCAACAGTGTCAGTGAGCAAGCTTCACTGGAGAAGCCCAAAGGGACAGGAAAAAATTGGAATCACATCATTGGGTAATTAATTCATCACTACCACTCCTTGTCCTATTTTTTCTCTAGAGCTAGTCTTCTTCTCTAGACATCAATTAAAAGTATAAAGTGAATCCTACTTCTGAAAGAAACTGTACAAAAATTGTTCCATTTAATCATGCTTTAGTTTGGAATTTGGACTACATAGAGGTGTTTTAGTAAAGAAGATAGTGTAAGACATTATTTGAAATGGAAGAATGTGATTTCATTGCTTTTCATGCTGATTTGGGGACAAGGCAACGAGGTTGGCATCACCTATTAAACTAAAAAAGGAAGTGTTCTCTGAAACCTGCAGTATCAAATATTCTGTTCTAATATATTTTTTACACTTTCTATGTTACAGTGATGTCCCAAATTTTACCCTCTATTTTCAATTGAATCCAAATGAATACTTAAATACTATTAAATGAGACCGATTACGTTAGTTCATTATCCTTTTCAGCCAGAGGGATTAACTTTGGAGATTTTATTTTCTTTAATCAGGTATCTAAGATAGCTGAAGTGTTACGTGCTTCAGCTTAACACAATCTTAACTATGTAGAAAATATGTAGAAGGCAATGGTGTCAACTAAACAGGCCTCAAGGCAAATACTGCAAGTGTGTCTAGGCTAATATTGTCTGTGTTAGCTTGAATACCTGAGAATGCTTAAAGCAAGTTCCTTGTATAAACATGTGAACAGGCAGGACCTCTACACTGGTATGCTTTCCATTACTTTCCTTAAAAACAAACAAGCTCATTTGTTTACTCCCAGCTATTAAGCCTAACTAAAATCATGTTTAAAAGTGTTTATTCTCTCCTACTGTCTTTATGTGAATTAAAGACAGGTGAAGAGTAGGAAAGTGCTTTTAACGCTTGGTTTGTAGTAGTTTATTTTTCTTGTTTTGTGTTTTTAACAGAATCTTTCCAGTTGTTTATGGTGGCTGTTCAACCAAGAACCCGGAAGACTATATGTGGAACTGCAGTTCTTTTGCGCTGTGTTTAATTTTGGTCAGGTACTTGTTGATGTTTATTTTGAAAACAGCCTTGTTGGTAGATGTTGCAGCTCTTGCTGTTACGAGCGCTGTAAGATGAAGTCCTCAAATAATACTGAAGACACCAGCTTCTTAAGCTGTTTCAGCTTTTTCTCCTCCAAGTTTTTTCTTTTCTTTTGATAGTTGTCTTATCATAATGCAATTTCTTTGAGTATGGGTACTTTAAAGGGTACAAATGGCAACGGAGTGCCAAATGACCATGAAGACTGTCATGGTTTTGTGATTTTCGGTTAGGTTTCGGTAGGATTTTAGCCTTACGTTTAGCAGAAAATTTCACCAGTGTAGCTTCTGTGGCATTGGATCAGTATAGCTGAATAGGTGCAAAATAGCTACATAGATACTTTGGCTGTACGGCTTTGAGTTACTACCTCTGCAGTTTCAGTTACTTCACTATTAAGAAATACCTGACACAATTGGATGTATAAATATTACAGCTGCACACAGCTTAATTCAGTACAAACTGACACATTAGATTTGTTGTCTATGAAGGTGAAAGCAAAACAGTGTTAGTGCCTACCAGAGGAGTATTTCACAGGTCTGTGGACAAGTGCATCTCTGAGATGCAGCGTACTATCAAGTAATGATACTCTCGCTTTGGTAGAAAAGCAGCATAGAAGAATGGTAGGAGAGCATTCCAGCATGTAAATTGTGTTCAGTTCTCTTCTTGAATTTAACGAAGACAGATTTAAATAACTGGCTATATAAAGATGCTGACATTTTATTCATCAGATCGCTTGTTTACTGAACTGTTTCTTTGAGAATTTATTTGACATACTGTTATATACTGATATGTCTTATTAAGGGCCAAATAAAAAAACAAAGCAGAAACAAAATGAATTTCAAATAGCGTCTAGGAAAGAGACACACTCTTAATTTGTGTTTTGGTAATTAGTTTTTAACATTTTATTTTTGTTCTTCAGAAGTCAAAAGTTTTTGCTTAATCTTCTTTTCCCCATGTTTTTCCTTTAGGGCTTCATTTCCTTTGGTATTTTTGGCTTAGATAAGCATTTAATCATCCTGCCATTCAAGCGAAGGTAAGTAGAATGTTTACATTTATACATATAAGCTTAATTATTAACAGTAATAATTTTAAAAGGGTTTTGAGTGTTCCATGTCATAACATTCAATTCCCTATTTGTTTTCTTTTTCAAATTTATTTTCTCTCCCAGCTACGGAGAGCTAACTGCAGTTCACTGTACGTGAGTTTTTACTGCTGTTCTGATACACTCAGGCTGACAAAAATCTCACAGACTCCCTATAGACAAATTCCTTGTCTAATGATGGTAAAGCACGTAATAGTAGATCTTCAGAAATAATTTCAGCTGAGGAATAAAAATTTATTTGTGAATGCTGGGCCAGATTCTATCAGCACTCTTTTAAAGTCCTCTATTAATTAGCTCATGCAAGTTCTTTGTGCGGATACTTTCATTGGTACCTCACTTTGGAGAAGTAAGTTGTACAAAGCCATCTTTAAATAAGAGCTAGCTGGCTGCATTGTGAGCTAGGACTGGCTCCCAGCTACTCTGTCTTTCCTTCTGCCTGAGCCCAGAGTAAAACTTGCCAGTGTTCAATGGGCATACAAGTATATTAGGAAGATTATATAAAAAAATATACTCAGAAAAGCAGTAAAAGAGCTGTGATAAGCTTCCTGTGAGTTCTATTCTGTTATTTCCAGTTTCCTTAAAAGTGCCTTTGTTCGATTTAATTTTTTTTAATTGTTGTTCCCACCCCCCCACTCCAGGCTTGAATTTCTCTGGGGAGGCAGAGAAGCAGCAGGGCATACAGATCCCACTCTACCTGAGGAAATCAGGATGACCTGTCAACAGTTTGTTCGTTATCATAGAGATCACTGTGTCAAAAGCATCGTCAAAGGCAGAAGGTAAGGTTTTCCTCCTTCACATTTAGCCTGTTAGCAAAGCTCATAGCTCACCTTTTGGAAATAATGAAGTGCGGTGTAGTCGTTCTGTGGGTGATTTCTGTTCTGATGTATTCACTCAAACCTCGAAGTGAAGATTAAGAATTCTGCAGTAACACGTAGAAAATATTTCTTGTCTAAGACTGAAACACTGAGATACAAATTATCATGTTATCTCATCTAGGTTTTATGGTTTTGTAGCACCTCATTAAGACCTGTCCCCAGTTCTTGCATTTAGCAGGAGATCGGGAACAAAATCTTTCTGAAGAAGTGTATATGTCAGTGCCTGTAATAATGTGTGTGATACTTTGTTTTCATCTTCCAGTTAAGAAGGTGTTGGTATTTAGGGTAGAAAACGTTACTAATAGCTATTGCAGGAGGCAAAACTATTGCACCAGAGTCACTTGTTGTGTGGGAGTGTAACATCTTCAGGACTTAGCATATTTTGAGTTCATACAATTTATTTTGCTGATTCCTTCATGAAGCCTAAACCTCAAATTGTGAGATTGCCGAAGCTCACAGACCCAAATCATGATACCTAGACCAAAGGTCATGTATTCAGTTACGTTTAGGTGGATGAGAAGAGAAATGCAGACAAAAGCATCAGGAATAAGATTCTTGCCTGCATTTATGTATCTGCTGTATAAAGCGGAGCGATGAAGAGTTGTTTGAGGACGCTTTTACTTCTCTTGGTGTGGAAGCTCTCAAGTAGGACTAGGTCTGAAGGAGGAGATTCTGACAATAGTCATATAACCTGAAATCACATTCCAGATCTATTTCTTTAGCAGTAGTGTTCCATAAGAAATAAAAGTAGAGACAACGTTATTAATTTAAGAAAAATGAACTATAGTAGTGCAAGGATTTACCTCACAGAAATGAAGGATCAGAAAATATTTGGAAATAAGACAGGTTTTAAAGCTCTGTGTTTCCTGTACTTCTGCTGCTATTGCGGTTTCTTGGGTTTGGGGCTGTTCATTTGGCTGGTTTTAGTGTTTTGTTGTTGTTGTTTTTAGTTATATATCATCTGAGAATACATCAAAATCTGACTTTCACCGCTTCATTGTTTTCATATTATGTTTGTGCAGAACAAGTTTCATGTCTTTTTTTCTCCTTGTGGATTAAAATAAAGCATTTATATTTATGTAACTTGATCCTATCCTCTTTGATTTAAACATGCTGTAATTGAGACCTTCTGATTGTGGATTTTTATTTACGTTAGATTTTTTTTATCTGCTGTATTGTATCTGCTTTTTTTACCTTGCTGTATGTTACTGCTGCTTTTAACTTAGAAAAAAAAAAAAAAGAGGAAAAAAAAAGATAGAAGTTTAATTTTTGCTATCCTGTGCAATCATTAATCATCTTTAGAAATTCCATAGAGCAGATTTTTAGATGAGCAGAAACATTCATTGCTGCAGGTAAATTTCAGGATGGTATTTTACTGCAACTAGGCTAGATGTAAGTGGAATTACTTCATAAATCTGTTGCATAAATTAGTAAATTAGTTTGGTCTTCTTTCATTTATTCTTAGTACTGTCTGATGTGGTAAATATTTAACCAGATATTCAAGTTAAGTGGTCTATTTTTTTTTTACAATATACATAAGCAGTTGTTGTCTGCTTAAAGCTGTAGAGAAATCATAAAGTGGTATTGAAGTGCAGATGGAGGTCCTGCTGCTGCAGGCATGCTGCACTCAAATCATAGTCTGTTGCAGAAATGGTCATGCTAATAAGTACATGGGAAGTAAGTATCCACTAAATAAGCTTGTACTGTGTGCGCTAGTAGGAAAACTGCTGCTTCTGTTTGTTGATATTTATTTACACGGGCCTAAAATAACTTTGTATGTAAATCTTGCTTTTCATTGAAGTGTCTGTAGGAAAAGGTAGTGAATACTGGCATGTCCCTAATATGCAAAACTTGCAAATTCTCCTCTAACGTGCTCTTAACTATCATGATGTCTTTCCTTGTTTCCTGCTATTTTTCCTTGCTTTTCCCCATCGTGCAGTGGTGATACCAGATTTACAGAACATGTGGGTGAATCATTCCTTTGACATACAGGTGTGGTGCAAAGATCTCCCCTGGCATCTTCTTTGGCTGTGACCTGGTGAACTGGCTCATCCAAGTTGGCCTTGCCTCTGACCGTGGTGAAGCTGTGATGTACGGAAACAGACTGATGAAAGGAGGTGTCATCCAGCATATTACGAATGAATTTGAATTTCGGGACGAATACTTATATTACCACTTTATTCAAAAGAGAGCAACTACAGCTGAGAGCCAGTGACTTGAGCATGTAGACAGAGGACAGGCAGGTAGGGGTAAATGTGACCATCTCCTCGGGCTTTGCCGCTGAAACTGGAAGTGTTTCTTTCTCAGGGCTCCTGGAGGGTCACGTTACTCTCTCTTGTAAAGTTAAGAAATGTGGTTCTACTTCTGTCTATTCTGAAGAAAATGGTAGCCATTCTCAGTGAGCATTCAAACCAGAAGGCAACTAAAACAAAACAAGATACTCTGGATTTCTTCCATTTTCAGCAAAACAAATAGTAAAATGGTATGTGTCACTGACATATTATACATGCACTTATAACAGCAACTTTAGTGATTGGTGCCACAATGAAAAAAACTGTATGGGAGGGGAATATTTCATGTTGCTGTATGTTTTTAGTATTTCAATGTGATGCAATCTTGATCCTTGTTTAAGGTCAGGCTCCCACTAACTCCATAGGAATAGGACTTCTTCCATCATACCTCAGTTTTTACTACTGTATACTCTTGTGTAACACCAGAACTGTTTTCTGGCTGTTTACACCTCAGAGCAGGCAGTTTGTTTCCCTTTAAATATAAAATCTCCCATTTATAATAATAGAATTTTAGCGGAGAGATTGTCATAGAACTAATGCTGAGGAAATAAGAAGTGGAATAAACAATGGTTTTCTACAAAGATACTGCAGAAACATAGAAAAATAACTCCCCTCTCCTCAAATTAGGAAACAACATGATGTATTCTTACATAAACAGCTGGTTCTGAAGTTTTACCTTTTAGTGGTGGTAGCAGCTCTGTCAAGAGTGGATTTTTACTTTCTGGAGTAAGCCTCCATTGTAATTCAGAAGTGCCAGCCTCAGAATAGAGAACTTGCGGAAGCCTAGAGCACCTGTACAAGTCAAGACCCAACATTTTATCAAACCATAAAGCCTTTTAAATAACATGCATTGACTTCTAAGTCTATTCTATAAACATCCCTAATGGAGCATCCAAGTTAAGGTTTTGAAAAGCTGAAGATCTTGGAATGTTATTATTGGGTGCATAGCAGAGTTTTCAAGTAGGCCTCATGTATCCCTCTATGACGTTAAGTGGTTAATCCAGTGTCATTCAGATTCCTGTGCACTGAAAGCAGAATCTTCAAGAGTATTTTGAAGAGGTTAAAGACAAACTGTAGTATCTGATAGCCATTACGCTGCTAGGAAACAGCAGTTCTAACACTGCAAGAATGGCATTTATTTGTCTATATAGAATGCTATATAACGAGGGAATGGAACACAAATACTAAAAAAGTATTTGCTCATCTGGAATAGTCAAGCAAATGACTTTTTAAAAAAGCATCCTTTTTTTTAATACAGATTTTATTACAGCTACTTATGTGTTTACTTTGTATTAAGAACTGAAAGTGATTCTAGCAGTATAAACTACTGTTCAGGAAACAGTCATGTTATGGTAACTATAACTCTGCAAAAGATTTCAGTCTTATTGCCTATCTGCAGTGTGCACTGAAATGTTACTGTATACGTATGTTACACAAACTGACGTATTTTTAATGTTTCCAGCAACAAAGTAATTGATGTTTGTATCGGGCTGTGGCCACAAAGGAAAACAATTGTTTTATTTCCATTAGAAATGCTGAAGACGACGACATCAGTTATTTTGGAATGACTAGACATACATGTCTAAAGAGCAGAAGCTATATGTCTGGCTTCTAAATATTGTAACTTATTAATAAATCTGATATTGATTTCAGAGCTGTGAGTTTTGGTGTGATGCAGGGCGTGCGAGGGTTACACGTGCACGTGAGTTGTATGAGAAGTGTGTCTTTTTGAGAGATATGTTAAAGTGGCTCTTGGATTTCAGATTTGCTATGTCTTAAGTCTGTCCTTGGTGCCTCTGGAGTATGCAGAGGAGTTGTTCATGAATGTCCACCAGTTTTCTTTTGATAGCATGCCTGCTCCTGGTACCAGCAAGGAGCTAATTCAGATCTTCAGGAATGTTTTGCATTATCATCTCCTTACCAAATACTTTTTATTTAAGAAAATCCTTCAAATGTTCAAGTTTAACTAGTCTCAGTTCTATGGTCCTAAATGTAGTCATCATTCTTGCACTCTGCTCTTCCTCATTTTCATGATGAAGTTCTTGCCTTGGCCTCTTAATAATGGCTCTAATACTCCCTAGATTTGAAAACAACGTATGTTTTAAATAAGAAATTGCTCAAAATATTTGCGTAGAAAAGGCTCCTTTTTAAAAATCTAATGAAGGAGAACATCTGTTAACCATATTTTTTTTTTGTCATTTGTGATTAGATTAACTGTTACAATACTGTGACTGCTGATATCATACTGTTAGTCTGATGAGACTCTGGTTAACGAATTGACTGTAAAACAAACATGGAACATGCTAAATTATTTCTGTATCACTGGATTTTTGGAAGCAAAGAACATGTTTAGAATAACATTAGGAAGTTATTTAACTCTTATACCTGACAAGTATTTGATTCCACAAGGGAGCACCAGTAGGCTTTAGAATAGTTGACAGTTCAATGTACATCAGCAGTTGATCTACTGATGTGTGAGTTTTTGGTAAACAGGTTTGCTTTAAAGAGTTGGTCAGTGATGCAATGAGTTCTTTTGTTTTGAAGGTTCATTAGTTTAGGATAGATATCGGTTAACTTGGAGGTTGTAATTGTTTTTAATTATTAGTTTTTAAATAATGATCCTTAATTAAGTTCTAGATTAAAAAAAACCAAAAACAAAAAAACACCTGTAAGACAGTTCTAGGTGAAATACATGCAAAGATTGCCCTCTAGAGGACATTCTGATGTGTATATATATTTTAAGTATGGTTGTGGGGGTGTGTTATTTATTTCTTCTGGTCTCATCTTTATCTTGTGTTTTGTACCACATGTGTACTAGGAGGATGAAATCCCAGGAAGAAAAGTACCAAAATACCTTCTACACTATTGGCTGTGACTTGATAGATCTGAAAACATCATACTGTTTTTACTGTGTATTCTGTAGACAAGTAACTGAAAGACAATGCAGAAACTAGAATAGCTGGCCTGTACCTGCCCCTATTACAGTCTGACCAATGTGTGTTCAACCTGATAACCTGGTTAATTGCCATCCTGTGATTAAGTGGCCAAGAAGTTTGCTTAAATGCCTATGCAACCATCTTCACTACTTCTTTTGTAACTTTACACATTTTTATGCTACATTGCAAATATAGTACCTCATTTTGCTATGCCGCTCGTAAACTTGACTCTTACCTTGGTTTCTGGCACAGTTGTACCTGGCATTTATTGCTTCTTTGAAATTATCATGGAGCTTGTGTGGAAAATCTTTTGATCCACAGTAGAACACCTATGCAAATTAACTGTCAGATACAGACATTCATGAGGAAAATGGGTAAATACAGCATATTTTTATTAAATATACCATCTAGTCCACAAACATCCATGTCCTACTGAATTGCTAAGAAATGTTGTTGGTAACACGCGCAAAAGGTTCACAGTTGACTCAAGCTTACTTTCATAGTCTTACTTGTTATTGCCATTCAGTCAATATATGATCTCTAGAATAGGAAGTTGAAGAACTGTTACTGACCCTTTCCTTTTTTGGTGTGGATCTGAATATGTTACCACCACATTAATCAAAAAGAACAAATTTTATCAATCTTTCATTATCTTCTTTGTTTGGCAGCATACTACAAAATTAATTTTATATGGATTTCTTATATCTGCCTAGATTGTTTTTTCCTGTGGGAATACAGAATGGCTTGCAAAACCAGAAAACTACTCCTAGTTTTCTTACATCTGAGACAACTCTAGAAACTGAGCAAATATAAAGCGTTCTTCAAAGGAATGGTCTTTCTGTGGTCTGTGGGGATGCTGCGTCTTGTCACCTACTACCACTGTAGTTTCAATGCTCCATTTCATGTTACACGTTCTCTTCTGAAGGTCCACGGGAGTATTGAGATTATTTTTCCTTCCAGTTGTAATTTTCATCCTGCTCGATCACGTAGCAAAGTCAGAACCTTCCTTCTTTTTTTGCTCTCTTTATCCCTCGCTATGGTTAATAGAAGTACTGTCACAGTTCAATCACTGCTTTTAGTGGGATGGTGGAGGAAAAGCTTCATTAAATCAACTTTTGAGTTTAGCAATTTTAGCTTAACAAGGTATGGTTAAAATAAAGCGAAAAAAATTGAAGAGTTCTTTTAAGTGCTCCATTGAGTATATGTATATACTTATGTTCCCTGTCTTATTCATTTCCAGTTGCCTGATTTAAAACAAACAAAAAGGTAACAATAAAGGAAGCATTTAAAAAACTTCCAGACATTATAAAACATATTACAGAATTAACTTATAGTAATTATATTGCAGGTAAATAAATTATTTTTTGGTATCGGTGGGAAAAATAGGGAAGTGAAAATCGCGTGGTAGGTAAACTGCAAGATGCTTGCTCTATTGAATTTCAAGTAATCAGATTACACAACAATTCATGCTAAAATTATGATTTGGATTCCGTATAGTTTAAGCTCTTAGCGTCATCCATTGTTACGGAGTAGGATATATGAAATGTACCTCAGAAAGCTGAACATTGATCTTTTTAACCTGCATACCAGTTTCCTTTTTATTCAGTGAAAGCAATACTTTCTAAATTTTAGAAAGTCTTCCAGCCTGGCCATTTAAATTCAGGCAAGGAAAAATTCTGCTGCAATTATTATTTTGACTACAAAAGTTACATGTGTGTAACATGGGGTTGTTCTGCAACTTAGTCAAGCTATTGGATTCCAGCTGCATCAGTTCATTGGAAAATCAGTCTCTGCTGACAGCTTTTTGCCACTTACAAAGGTACTGCCTAGCTCTGAAGAGGCTTTTCTACCTTGCTTCCTACAACCAAAAACTGTTTGGCCTGAATAGAAATCTGCGTCTTTAAAACTGTCCATACTAAATAACTGGTATATTGAAAATAGGAGGTAATCTATAGAGCCACTCCATGACAAGAGATAAATATAAAAGCAATCCATTCAAATAGTAATTTTAACCATATATTTTGAGTTCTTCATCTACACACTGTGAAAACAGGTTAACCACTTGGTTAATGTCAGGACATCCATTTTGCAGGATCGATTCCATTTCACTCATCTTCTTTTTCTCCAGCTTCTGTATCTCTTCCAGCATTTTTTTACCTTTGCCCTGCAAAAAGAAGCACCTGTGATTCACTAGAAGCTATACAGAGTATGTAGTGTTCACCGCCACAAAATGCTGTTGTACTGTCCTTATTTAACCCCATAACTGTTTATAGGGTACAAGTTTGTGGTGGTAGAAGTTAGCACTATGGCAAATTTTCTTAGATCTTTTCTATTACCACCTAGCACTCTTTCCACTTCCCTTACATCCTTTGACTAATGTGCCGTGGAGGGGAGCTGCTCCAGGAATTTATGCTAGCAGAACTTCAGTGGGCTTATGCCTGTTTTTCAGAACATGTTAACCGTGTAAACAGGAGAGACACTACTGTTAGAAGTACCTGCCTTCCTGGTTTACCTCTGTGCCCAACTATCTTTGTGATCTTGTTTCCTCTCCTGATGCCCAGGGAAATTGCTCAATATAAACTGCTTAATGCTATGTTATTTTGGCTGCTTCAGAGTAACTTCTGTGTATTTCAGATATTTCTATATTGCTTGCTATCTCCATGCTGCCATTTAGATTAGCAAAATTAGGGTCCCTATAACTGTTGTGTCCAGAGCTACGTACAATGTATGTGTTGTAAACGTTGCTAAAGTCTACTTGGTTTTAATACTTGGTGCAACTTGGCACTGCCAGGATCCTGAGATGTACTAGTGACTGCGTTGCCATGATTGTCAGTGAGATGCTAATTTTGTGGGGAAAGGAGCTCTGGGGTAAGGAGGAGAATAAGAGGAAAAAGCAGAAACAGAAGTTGGACTATTCAATATATGACTAGAATAACTGCTTTATGACAGGTGAAGCTGTTGTAGGTAAGGACAAATCAGCTGTTCACAAAGAAAAGCTATTTCCATTGCTTCATCAGGGAGGAGGAGGGGCATGTCTCATTAACATCTAACCCCAGAAATGACATACCATTGTACCTAGTGTCCTCGCTAGGATTACTTAAAATTTGGCTGAAGATGTATCTAGCCTGGGGTGCTCACAGAAACTAAGTAAAATACAAAACTGAGGTTCTGTTCCTAAGGTTGTCTGACATGACACGCATAAGAGAGTCTGTCCACACCAAGCAATGGTAAAAGGCATGATCTCCTTGCTGGCAGAGACCAGGGCCCTGAAGAGTTTTAAGCAGTCGTATGAGGAGCTGTATATTTGCCTACAGCTGCTCAACCCCTTCCCTGCTGTCTGACTAGTACAGGTGTATGTACGGCCTGCTTCTTTGCAAGATAAGCAGTACAGATACTTCTCTGGGGCCATGCCTGGGGGTACAGCTAGTTTCAGTTCTTAGTGTTAGAAACATAAGCCTGCCAGATGCCAAGAA
This sequence comes from Numida meleagris, assembly GCF_002078875.1. Lineage (NCBI taxonomy): Eukaryota > Metazoa > Chordata > Aves > Galliformes > Numididae > Numida > Numida meleagris. The sequence goes on from NC_034413.1 coordinate 50,927,073, forward strand.
AACTGGCTTCTGGAGCACTACCATGTTCTTCACCATCCATCAAAGGGCATTTAATGGTATCACATTAACAAAATGTGAGCAAGGAGCTTATATAAGCCACCTGCTTGGACTGAAATCTGATTTAATCAACATACCTTCATAGTTTCCATAACTACAGCAGCACTTTCATGTTTTTTATAGAGCTCATGTCTTCGATCTGGCTTACTCTGAAAACGTGGCTGCTTCTTGACTGGATCATCAGAACCAAATGTAGGGGAGCTAGTTTTTAATAACTCAGTAATACCAGGCACAAAAATGAAAGGCTTGAACACAGACCTAGGAAGAGAAAATAGAACAGAATTTTTTTACTGATACAGTTGTGTTAAAAAGGAGTCAGTAGACTGCTGTAATTTCCCCATACTTCTACTTCCTTCTCTCAAGGAAGAAGTTTTTAAAACATTAAAAAGAAAAATTCTCCTAATGTGTTTTTAAGTCAGTGTGATAGCAGCACGTTTCACTAAGTAAGTTGGAAGAGGGTATTAACGTACAATGAGCATTACATTCCCCCTACTACTTGATTGTGGGTTTTTGGGGAAACAAAACAAAAAGGAATATAGTTAGACAAACTGATATACTTCATTTCAGTATTTACAGCTTTTTATCATCATGACTTGCTGCTGCATCACCTTGCAGGGTCTGGAGTTCCCGTAAAGAAGTGAATGCATGGCAGATTAGGGTCCTGAGGCAACACGGACACCATGCTTCCAGTTGTCATAAAACCACCTTCCATATTAATGCCACTCTCTTTGTCACGAAGAATTTCCATCATTGTTTCAGAAGTTATAGTGCCTATTTCAGATACAAAACAATCATTTACACACAGTGCTATTTATACTGCCAACTGGTACATTTTCTGCAACTGGCTGCTTTTACCTTCAGTAGGCAATCCCAACCTTGCTTTGTCCGTATCGGCAAAAAAACCCAAATCATACCTTAATACATAACACTTTAAAATATCACTGTTTTCCCCCAAGTATTTATTTTGGAGTGTAGGTGAAAATGAGCTATAACATTTATGACTTCAAAAGGGAGGAGGGAGATGTTTCCCAGAAAGGTAAGGTGCGTATGGCTTGCAAATGGTCATCCACACAGTAACTTTTCAGATGAAAATTAGTAGCTTGGATTAAAGGCTGAACTTTAAGTATTGTGTTGGAGTTGAAAAGACAGTCATATTGGTCATTGTGATTTGTACACAGGTAATGCCATTAGGCTGCTGAGAAATCTAAAAAGTAGCTGTGCATGGACTTAGTACACCTTTGACATTAAGCCCTGAGACTTTTTTTTTTGTGCTAACATCTGACCTTCCAAAGGACTTAAGCTTTAAGATGACAGTTGGAACAACAAACTTCAGTAACTTATTTTATACCCAGAATCAACAGAAAGGACAATAGTAAATCCATCTTTCAAGATGTTCTACCTGCCTATGAGAAATATAGTACCAATTGTCTTTATGATAATAGTTCTTCTCAACAAGGTGAGCATCTAGATGCTCAGCATCTAGTCTTCACGTGCTGTTGCTGTTCATATATACCGTACGGCTAAGCAGAAACCCTGGCCTGGTAGCCCTAGGCAATCCAATATTCTAACAGGCAGCACTTGCAACACTTTTTTCAGATTTGTTGTACCAGTTGAGCATATGCTTAGAACAGAAAAAGACTAGTTAATTCACTGTGGTTTTTTCTGCTGGGAAGCATCATCTACATTTGATCTCCTTGTGGTGGCCTCAGTGAAGTTCTGGCCGCATAAAAATATATTTTTTAAACTGTCCTGCTGTTTGCTCTTCAAATATACTGTTACTAAGTCAGATGTGCCTTTTTTTAAATACACGGTACAAACTGTGTGTAGACAGGCCTACAGGGAAATAATCTTTTCCTAGCATTCCCACAATTGCCTGGGCAAGTCAGAATAAAAATCAGCAAGCTGGACAAATCAAAGAAATTAAGCAGCAGTCAGTTTGTGACCTGCAAGTTGGCAACATGTCGAGCACAAAAGGTGTTGCCTATTTTCCACTAGGCTTTTTTTTTTAATTACTGTATATTCCTAAAATACATTCCTTATTATTTGAAATGTGAATAACATTTATCTAAAAGTGGTCTTCATGTAGTAGGAAGCCTGGGGAAAAAAAAAAAAGATGTAATGCCATGGAAGGTAAAAGCTGGGCAGGATGGATTAAGAAAGCAGTGATTTTACTGCTGCTTTAAACCAAATAGCTTCTAGTTGGGACACCTATTTAAAATAAATCTAAACAAAACTGAAACCATGTGAGGCTGATAACTCGAACACCTAGTGTGATTGTTAAAATGGCTCAGGTAAATGCCTGAAAATGGGGATTTAGAATGAAAATGCTGATAGAATCTCAGCGTTGTTATCATACAGGTAAATACAGGTATTATGAAAATGCTTTCAGTATTCAGAACCTGCAATTCCCAAAATGAATGTGGGATTTACATGATCACTAAAGCAGGAAAGCAAAAGGTAATTCATTCTGATGCATGAACTAACTGCTGAACTTGGTCTGACAGAGCTCAGCCAAATAAGTAAAGAACGCTGGGGTGTGGGGTTACTGGAGTTCAAATTAATTACTTCAAATGAGCAAGTGAAGGCAGATGTATCAAAAAGCTGCCAGGTGGATGCAGTTTGAAGTAATAGCTTCTCTCTAGAGAGGTCTGAAAAATAAATAAGTTGGTGATTAGGAGCACCTGCTTGGAGTACAGAAAATTCTTTTATTCTGCTCTCAGCGTTCCATTAGGCTGCATAAGGTTAGAGTAGCAGTTACAGGGAAATCAGAAAGATTTAAAAAAACAATCTCAAAAATAAACACAAGAAATGTATGTGAACGCTGTGCTGTTGAATGGGCTCAGATTAAAGATGTTCATAGGATTACTTATGGTTGCCAACCCTGGGGAGTCTGTTTTAGCCTCTGCTTTTAGTTAGCGGTACAGCAGTAGTACACAGCGTATCAAAACGATTCAGAGCGAGGTCTTATAGACTCTTTAGCAGTATGGTCGTAATGTGACATCTCAGTGCTGTTAGTGTAGCTGGGTGTTTGATATTGGATGCTTGGTTTAGTTTTTTCCTCGTCACCAAATTGGCAAAAATGGATATAAGTCTCCAAAGTTGAGTGTTTCTCCTTTAGGAAAAACCATGTTCTGGTTCACCAGATCATATAAAAGACTGCCCACATCAGAGGTTTAATCATTTACGATTTAAATTAATGTAGCTCACTAAACAGTCTTAAAAAATACCAAAAATGATACCTTTATGTTTGTTCAGGAGTTTGTAGCCTTCACAATAACGGCTTCTGGATGTAGTCATTCTGGCGGTATTTACATAAGAATACGCGGCAGCAAAATCAAATTCCTTTTCCCCATCCCACCAACCCTTGCTTTTGGCATATTCCTTCATCTCCGGATGTTCTCTGTCAATCTTGGTTGTGATAGAGAGCTGGTTGGAAATATTCCGTACACCTCCTATTTGTAAGGTGAAGAAAGAATCATTTTAACACATTGAATGCTTTTTCCTGTCCCGTTGTTTACATTTAGCTTAGCAGCTTACTGATGCAAATGATGTATTGAAGAGTTTCCCACAAGATCTGTGCAATCACGCGGTTTCATTTTTTGCACTACCTCCGTGGCTGCATGTATTTTGATTGGAATTTCACTGCCACCTCAGTTCTGAGTCATTTTATTCCACTGCTACCATCAAATTCCAAGCTCTGTCTCGATTGTTCCCATCTTTATGTTCTCAGACCTCGAAAGACACAGCTCGACCACTTCAGGGCCCACTGACCCTGTCAGCACCGACCTGTTACTGAACTAAATGGTAACTGATTACCACCATCCTTAAGACTGCACGTACTGCTGCCGTTCTCACCCCAACCTGCTTGCTGTCTTCTGTTCTCCAAGTGCAGAAGTGGTCATCTTTTCTCTGAAAACACCCTCTGAGAAACTGCTACCCTAGGATGCAACTCCCAGTGCCTTCAGGCACGCATCCATGTCCTGAGGCTAGTTTCATGCCTTCACGAAGTGGTAAATGAAAACTAGAAAATTGCCAATTGTCACCACATTCAAAATACTTAAAACAAAAAGAGCATCATCCATACCTTCTACTTTTTCTGCTGCCCAGTATTTTCCTGATGTCTCCAGTACCCATGCTTCCTTTCTGTCAGCTATCAGAAAGCTGTTATGGTATGTAAAGGCCATGTGGCTCTCCATGCAGTTTCCGCCCTGTCCGTATTTTTCTAGCAAATCGACTATGACAGTAAGAGCTTTTTCGGCTGTGTCCGCTCTCTCAAGTCCAAGCCTAAAACAGAAGGAAGATGTTATCTTTGCAATTACAAGCTTTAACGTAACTATTCAGCACGAGTATTCAGATTGAAATGCAGTGCTGTTTTTATGTGTACCCGATGCCTGTTTGCTCTAGTGAGAGAGCAAGGAGTAAGTCAGTTTAAAGCGCTTGTCTGAAGTGAGCCTTCTGTGGCCCTGACGTGGGGAAGAACAACCAAATGGAAATACAGAAGGACACGGGCTCCTAGGCAGTGGGCTCTGGACTGGGGGGAAGAAGAGGTGGCTGCTGCTGTAAGGCAACGAGTTATGCTGGCACACAGCCAGACAGGCAAAAGTAGTTTTCATTATTTATATGGAGAAGTGGGGCTAAGTCTGAAGCTTAAAGGGGGAAATAGGAAGTGAGACCGGACCTTAGGAAAGGCCCAAGCACTAGGTCCTTAAGTCCAGCTGTGCTCCTGTTACGAGTCGTGTTTCAGATTAGCTTCGTAGAGAAAAAAGATGCCAGATAACTTCCTTGTCAGACTATTTCAGGGTGTAATACCTCTCCCATCCCCAGCTCCTGGCAGAGAGGAACAAGCTAACTGCTGTGCCAGTAAATACTTATTTTTAACCATGGCGAAAACAGCAGAAGAGACAGACGTGTCTCCTGCAAGCCAAGGCACCTATTTCCCCACGTAACTCAATGCGAACGTTCTGAAATTAAGTTCTGAATCCAGTCCCATTTACCAAAGCCGCGCGTGCAGACCTTACGAGATCCATGCCCAGGAGCGCCTCGGCGCCGCACACCTCCTCGCGGCCCCACACGGCCTCGTTCCCGATGCACACCCCGTGCTCGTTGGCGCCCATCTCTGCGCCCCACAGCCAGGACGGGCGGCTCAGGACCACGGCGTAGGTTCGCTCCACTTGCTCAACCGTGATGTAGGTACACTGCAACGAGCCGCGGCAAAGACGCCGCCTTTAACGCCGCCGTTCCCGAGGGCACCCCCCGGCCCGCTGCGCGGAGCCCGGCGCGGGCTGCCAGGGCCGCTCCAGGGGACGATCCCCGGAGGGCGCTCCCGCGAGCGCGCCCCGTCTCG